>NW_026692939.1:0-111598 GCF_021218885.2 Marmota monax
AAAAAGTAAAAGTATGCTAATTTTTTAGTATGTAATTTCACAGCCAAGTTATCTTGTACATGATTTTATGTGCCATAGAATAGTAATGGTTTACTTTATTTAGTAATTATTCTTGACAATTTGTTATTGTGGGACTGGATTACATTTGTTCTGCTGGTCATTTTTCCTAAAATATGAAATGCACCATTTTCCTAAAAAATATTTTCATAACTCATATTAAACTATAATGAATACACCTTAAAAACATGTGGACTAGTATATAATATCATGAGGTCTATGTATCCTTTGTTTTAGATAAATAATTTTCTAATATTAAGTGCTTATATAGATTAGAAATAATATAATTATGAAGTATAATAAATATTAATGTTTATCAATTACTTGAAATTTTTTGTTAAAATTAACTATATAGTAAGGATTTTAGGACAGAAGTTATATTAAGGTAAAAAATTAAGTTTTCTTACATTTTCAAATACATTTTAATTTAGAGATTCATATTTTAACAAAACTTATATTATTGTTATTTAACTCCATTTTTATAAATGATAGATAAAAAGTTAGTTGCAACTATGTAAAATTATTAACAGATTTAATTTGCATATAGATGCTGAAGTAATTTTAGAACACTATATGGGTTCTGTGACATTACCTAACATCATTGTCTATCTTTATTTGCATACCTATATCTATTTACCTATATTATAATTCTGTTGATCTGTATCATATTTATATGGAGAGAGACTGAAAAAAATGTAATTGACAATTTTGAGGACTGGGTTAATTTTATGTTAATGAAAACTTAATTGTCTTTTAAATATAAATGCATGTTTTCATTATTTCTAGTTAAAATATGAAAAATATGACATTTAAAATGTGATATTTACAACCACGAATTTTTATTGTGTCTATTTCCTTTGTATTTATATGAAATATTTTTGTTATTTGTTTTAATGAAGTCAAAAAGGAAACTTTTTTATATATGTGTTTTCTAAAACTCTAATTGCATTTCATTTATAAAAATTTAACTTTAGTTTGAATATTTTTTACTTCATTAAAGTTTGTCATTAGACATCTTTTAATTGCTATAACTACGTAAGATTTTGTTATAAGTAAAGATATATCAGTTATAAAGGTGAGCCACAAGCAAATTGATGAAAAATTAGAGAAAAGCAATATGCTATGGATGCAGATCTGATTCAGAACATCAGTTCCTC
Organism: Marmota monax; assembly: GCF_021218885.2. Taxonomy (NCBI): domain Eukaryota; kingdom Metazoa; phylum Chordata; class Mammalia; order Rodentia; family Sciuridae; genus Marmota; species Marmota monax. Next base: position 1,215 of record NW_026692939.1, read on the forward strand.
AATTTTAATGTTAACACAAATTTGTGATTGTTATTTTTGAACTGCATACACAAGCCAAAAGAAAGAAGCCTACAGCAGGCAATTTGCCTGATATCATAATTTTCTTAAATTTGAGAACTCTTCACAAGATAAAACTGTCTTTTGCTTTCATTTCTTCGTCTAAAAAAAGTCCTTAGTGGAAATGTCAAAATGCTAAATAACCACAAAAGACTATGTACCCAAGTCCACTGTCAGATATAATAGCTGCATAATCCCTGCAGGTAGAGCAAAACGACTGTTTTGATTATAGGAATTGTAATAAGATGCCCTTTGCATTTCACTGGATGTTTTCCTGAAAGAAACATAAACAATATATTGTGTTTGTTTTTTTTAGTCCACTTTCCAAACTTATTTATTGTAGTAATAATATTTACCAAATAAAAAAAGAGGAGAGGGAGAGAAATGTTAAACAGCTTTAAAAGCAGCAAATTAATAAATTAATGCTGGTACATGTACACTTCCTGGGGGCTTAATCTGAAAACTGGTCCTCTGAATGTTGCATTGTTGAATTATGTCTCTCACTGCCTTGCATTTTTCAATAAACAGATCAAAAGAAGAGGGAGACTAGGGCTGGGCTGAGAAGATTACATATTCACATTTGAAGTCAAACCATAGGGGGCTATTTAATAGTTGGATGAGCAGCAACACAATTTATCTCTTGAAGACTCAGTCTCTCATCTCTAAAATAGGGATGATGACAGGTTGACTGTTATAATAATAGAAATAATTTCAGCATCTTCAAAGGGCAGGTAGTAATATATTGAATTTGGCATTGATTTGATACAGTAATTGAAATTGTTGGTGTGACTTAAATCACAAGTGTATTGGTATTTTTGAGACATTTCATGATTTTTTGTTTGTTTTATGTATCATTTAGACAGTAGTTAAATTATATGTTAGATTTTAATATTATTACAGGGATATGCCATAAAAACATCACAGATAATATATATGTGGAAACTTGAATCATGAAATGATAAATATACCTTATGTAAAATATGTAAGATATAATTGGATGAATTCAAGCAGTGTAGATAGACAACTTTCATTTCTAGAGACTAATTGTAATTGTGTGACATAAAATAAATATTTTAACCTTGTTTTTTTTCTTTCAAATTTTGTTTAAGGACGTGTACTTATTATTTAGATTATTATTATTATTATTTAGATACTATTCTTGCCCATAATGATTTGTCAATATTTAAAATATTACAATATGTTTTGTAATATTTTAAATATAATATTTTAATAAAATATATTGTCTTAAAATGTAATATTTTTAAAAATTACATAATTGACAATTATGAACAAGAATTTTGAATAATAATTTCAGATATACTTCATGTTCTAAGTAAAACAATTCTAAAGTCTACCTATATGTCAATTACTATTAGAAAAGCATAATGAGATTTTATTCTCATTATATATGGGAAACAAAAATCTTTTTTTTTCAGTATCTACTTGTTCCATTTTGTCTTCAAAGTTATATGTAAGAGATTTTAGCAAAATAAATATTCATTTTTCTGGTATCCTTCTCTTTCTAGCCTTCTCTTTTGTTCATCTTTCTGAGTTCATCTGAGTTCACAGAGATATGCACAATCCAGGCACAAAGCAAGCAGTATGCTCATTCTTATCTGGACTCACTCTCGGGAAATGAAACCAAATTATATTCATCCAATAAATGCACAGACAAGAGTTCATGTATACCTGACTGCTCATATATAATCAAACTAAATCTTAAACTTTTTAGACTTTGGGTAAAAAAAAATCAATTTGACAAATATTTTTGTAGACTTATAAGTTCCAGACTTCCCACTAAATCTAAGATTCTAATTTTTCATGACCTTCATAATTTTGGAGGAGATTAATGAACTTAAGTTTCTTCCTCCAACTTTCTCTTCTTAGAATAAAGCTGAAAGAAAGGAAAGAGATTGTTGGTTGAGAAGTGGTTAAAGAAAGTACAACATCCCAAGAGGTCAGACTCCCTGAAGAAAAAGCAAGAACTTTCTTAAACAAGTCTCAGAGTCATTCTCCAGGTCAAATTTTTCTATTATTTGATCTATAATTACTACATTTGTTAGCAGAATACTCCTTTTTTTATATAGGTGACAAAACTGATTTGTGATTTTAGCTGTTTTTATGTTCACATGTGTTGATAACATGATACTGTTTTGCATAATTTTCCATCAAATAATATGGATAAAAATGTGAATTATGAACCATCTTTGCAAAGCTTCTCTTATTTTAGAAAACTGCTACAATATGATATATAGAATGAAACTAATTTCTAGGGTAGAACCACTAAAATGTTTTTGTGTAGTTTTGATATAAACTTTGTTTGTAACACCAATAATAATAATAGTTAGCACTGTAGTAATAGGATTTACTAAAAATGTAATATTTCCCACAATATAGTTAGCTATCATTTATTTACCAATAATATGATTGAACTTTAAGAGACTTAAAATACTTTACTGGTAATTTAAAAACATAAATGTTAATGTCAGTAAAATGATTGCTTTGTAATGAAAAACTTGGCTCAACTATTAAAATAGAAACTGTTTTTACTTATATTATAAAATATATTTTTATATTATAGCATCTTTGATATTTACAACATAAAAATATTTTAATAAAACAATAAATAATAAAACAATGTCTAAATGCCTATTGGCCTCTCATGACTTTATCAATATTATATAGCTAGAGGGTATAAAAAGGAGGGTAAATTTGGAAATATAATAAGAAATAGTCTTAATAGGTAGTTTTGTTTCTATTTTTTCTTTTTAGGTAGCCCCTTTTATTTCAATTTCCTCTACAAATGGCAATATGCATGTAGTCCTGTGACATACATACATATGGCTCTGTATGTAGTCCTGTGACATAAACATAACAAGTTCCACAATGCCACTTCCAAAGTCATCTTGGTAACACATTAGGGATGACTGGGCATCTAAATTTTGAGTGTCTTTGTCCTAAAATTTGCTTTTAAAGTATACTTAAAACTTCAATCTTATGGTTTAAACAGCATCTCATTTAAACATTATTCTTCTTGTTTAAGGTTCAATAAATTTGGGAGAATGGATTCTGAATGAATTAGTTCCTAGGAATTGGTAACTATTATGGCCCAAATCATTTGTTCATCTTTCATGGTGTCTTCTCCATTTATCAAAAATGTCATAATCAAATTGTACAAAACCTTAATTACAGTCTTTAATTCTTAGTTTTCTGATTTTCCGCAGTAGTTATTAAATGCTTATAGTAAAGGAGGGCTTTAAAAAGCTTGCCTGTATAGCAATAAGAAGGAATGTCACTTGCAATAAATGAAAGAATGTGATAGTTATATTTAGTACAAGATTTTTGTTTATCAAAATTTATACTTGGTGGTTTAAATAACCTCATAGGAGAGAAAACTATAATAGTCAGCCTCTGCAGCAGGGTTGACTTTGGTTTCTAGAGAGGTCTTTAGGTTCTTGTGTCTTTTGTTTTTTTTTTTTTTTTGCCCTGGGGACTTAGGATGGAGTCAAAGTCAGTAGGTAGGGATAATAACTGTCATATGTGCCAGAATTGATTGTCTACTTTTTCTTAGGACTGTCAATCAGCTAGACACTTACAAAAGAACTTTTGAAAAATTTATGACCATAGATTTGCTTAATAAGAAAAATATGAAAATTTAATCATTAAAATTTTAAAAGGATATATTGCTCTTTGATTTGTTTCTTTTTTTTCTTTTTGAATTAATACACTATTTTTGTGACAAAATAAAATTTGGGGGGAAGTTACTGTGGATTGGACTCAGGGGCACTCAACCACTGAGCCACATTCCCAGCCCTATTTTGTATTTTATCTAGAAACAAGATCTCACTGAGTTGCTTAGCACCTCAACTTTGCTGAGGCTGGCTTTGAACTTGCTATCATAAGGGCTCAGCCTCCCAAGCCTCTGGGATTACGTGCACCACCATACCTGGCTCACAAAATAACCACTTTAAACTATAGTAATTTTACAAGAAGATAAACTTTTTAAAGTTTCTATTAGTACATCTTTGTATCCTAGACAGTAATTAAACTACAATGACTTTCCTGGTGGTAAAGTTGTGAAGGGAAATGACTAAAACTGAAATGATTTTACTATTCTCTAGGAACTAAGTATGATCTTTTGGAAAACATATATTTTCCTCACATATACTGAACAAAATTTACATATAGTATAATAGAAAGAGTGTTGGATTATATACTGTGCACTATTTTTTAAAAACCTTGCACCAAATGGAACACTGGGTCTACTACGATGCTGGGAAAATGCTTTGAAGCATTCTGAGAACATGAAAGCAAAATGTGGGTTATATAAAATAATTGAGAGGGGTACAGCAAAACATAACTACTTTTTTGGTTCAATGTAATTCAGGGATAAACATCAAAACTTACTTGCAAGAACTGATATGTGGTCTTTTAAATATTTCTTAATCTATATTTACTTCCACAGGAGTTTACTTGTGACTTGATTTTTTTTATTTCAGAAATAAGATTAACTGATGATAAATTGATACCTAACTAAGATTCTTACTGCATGGATGCACCTCTGCCCACATAAGTATATCCCCCAACAGCCAGGACACATGCATACACATGCTGATTTCTCCATAGAGCTGGATAGTATTGAAATGCAAAACTAAGATGGCTTTTAAAATAAAAAACAAAATATTTCTGAGTTTGTATACATAGAACTAATTAAAATATTAACATTTTATTTCACACAACAGACCACAAAATAACTTTAGTCATTTAAACAGTGAGAAAAATCTCATGATTTAAAAGGAAACCGTTCACTATTGAAAAATTAATACACAAAAATGCTATTTAGAACAATTTTTAATGTTCTACAAATTTAAGATAATCCAAGATTTCATACTATCAGATAAAGAACATGATTGCTAGAATGGCTATTTAGTTATGACTAATTACAGAAAATTTTAAAAAACAGCAGAACCTAAGTTTAATGAAATTTATTATAACATGGAAATATATGAATTTTCACTGATAACAATATTAGGCAGGCAACCATATAATTTGCATAACATAAAAATAATGTAGAGAACATTTTCACCTAGATATCATAATTTTCTCAGAAACTGGTTTTAGGAAGCATATATACTTTATAATTAATAGCATGTATTCAAAAGACAGCTAGATAACAGCTCTGTCACTTCCCAACTATACAACCTTCTGCAAGTCACTCAGACATCCTCTTCAAGCTTTTGTGGGAATGATAAGAGTATTTATCTCCAATAGCACATATGATAATTGAATAAGTTAACATATATGAAGGTTTTAGACCACCTTCTGGAGAACAGTGTGCATTATGTATATATGGGTGGCTGTAATTATTATTAGATCTACCTGTAAATAACTGTATACTTGACCAAGCTTCTGGGCTTCCTATGTATGACATGAGTCTATTTTGCTAGAGTGTCTATGGTTCTTTCCTATTCCAAACCTAAAAGTGAAAAACTGCATTTTTACCTTTAGAGGAAGAAATCAGTCAATGAATCTTCTGATTCATTTATTTTCTCAATATTTAATAATCATTACAGAAGGACATCAGATTGTATATTTTTATGTCTTTGACACATATTGTAGGTACTTATTTTTATGCTCAGATTTAAGTCAGTATCCTAGTTATACCTTTATACTTTCATGAAATTCTGACTTATAAAAAAGTGGTTTTTAAATGAAATTTAATTCACAAAATAATTCAACAAGTCAAATCACCTTATTTTCACTCATACTAAACATCAGCATGTTCTTTTCCTAAATAAATGGAGAAAAATGTAGATGAGAGTTTTATAATAAATATTTAAAGACCCCTAAAGTGACATGTAATCTTGCGTTAAAGCAATTACTGTGAACACCTGGGAATCACTTAATTGACTGCAGATGGTGTAGGACATATAAAAAGTAGAAGGTTACAGATAATTCTGACATACCAAATTTAACTTTTTATCATTGACTCCTTTTGTTTTTAACTTAGACAATACTAATGGTTAGACAACAGTAATGGTCTGGGACAATTTAATAAGAATAAATATTTTATGGAAAATGAATTATGTTAATATTGAAGCACAGACCAACAAAACCCTTTAGGTTTAATGCTACATGTTCATTCAAAATGATTAATGCATTGTTGATTCTCAGTTCATTATTAATTAATTAACATGAATTAAACTAATATTAATTGGTTTAATATTAATTAATCAAATTGGGAAAGTTACAAGTGGAAGCAGATGCCTATGATAATCAGTAGAAAGATGACACTCATAGAAATTAGGACCCTCAATATCTGTACTCAAGTATGATGATAATTAAACCTGAAGGAAAGATACTAATGCACACATTCTGAGAATTTGTTATCACAGAAGTGTTTATATTATTTATACCATCCTGAATCATTACATTAACTTTCCCAAGTTACTGTAAGTAACTGTATTATTGTTATTTAGTGACTGTGTTATAACTTTAAAATTTTTTTTTAAAATTAGCTCAAATATTTAAATTTTCAATTATTTATAGACAGAAAAGGAATATTATGAATTTTTCTTCCTAGAGAACCTAGAACAAAACCTAATATAGATGATCTGGCTGGTCATTTTTCAAACTTTGCTGGCTCTTTCTTTTCCAGGTCCTATGTGCAGTTCTGTGAGGCTAGCTCTACTAATCAGTGCTCTGTGTTATAGTCCTAAAGACCTCCCTGGCAGAGCACTGACCTCAGTTTCTCAAGATCAAGAGTGACTAATATGTTAAAATAGGCCATCCTTCATATGTCAAGGAATACCAAAGATTTGGGTGACAGGCAAATGTATGAAATTTCTCTCCTTTTAGACAAAAATGTATTTCCAAGTATGATCTTTGATATCAGTATCTATAGTTGTCAAAATAAAAAAGTAAATCTAGTGAGGGTATAGGATAAAATGATAAATTATACTACTTTTAAAACATATTATAAATTTTTATGTTATAAAGTGGCATATTCCCTCATTTTAATTCTACCTAGGTCTCCTTACATATTGAGAAAAATAGATAATAGGGCTGGGACTATCACTCAATGGTAGAGCACTGCCTAACATATACCAGAAACTGGGTTCAATCTTCAGTATATTAAAAAAGGTAATGTAAGAAAAAAATTTTTTGAATAAGTATAATGCAGTAACTAAGTATTTCTAAGTTTACAGTACTGAAGACATCACTAAACAGATGAATAGTTATTAATTCTGTGATCATACATGTTTATTCAAAGTATAACTATAAATTATTATTTAAATTGCAATTTTCAAGAAGATTGTAATGAAATAACATTACATATTTCAAAGCCTGTTAAAGAAAAAAAGTGGAGAAGCATAATAAACAAGATAGCAAAAGAGTGGCTTTGGACTTTATATTTTTAAATATATAATTAGGTCTTATGACTTATCTGAAATTAGTGAGTCTATAGCTGATACACTTAACGAAGCTTTTTAAAAATGGGACTCCTTTTGTGGAAACTTGAAACTTCAGGTGTACTTTTGTTCCATATATAATTGACTCATTGAACATGCAGGTTGTGTTGGCCTTAGTAAGAAACTTCTCTGGAAATTTTATTAATGGGGCATAATGCTCACAAACGTAAGGTTAGAGGACTAATTATCCTAAAACATCTGTAGGTAGGAACTAAATATAATTTAGGAGTCCATATTTACACAGAAGACTGTTTAATTGAGTATTCAGGGATCTAGAAGAAATCACAAAAATCCCAGACTACTAAAGAACAATGCTAATTCCCAGATTATGAGGTGGAGAGAGAGAGAAACTGTGGGGAAGCCATTGCTTATGATGACATGCGTCTATTAACTCCAGTACCTTTGTTCTCCTAAGCATCACTTTGGATTTTGTGTTAACTTTTATGCATTGTTTTAGAGAAATTCTGAATCAAATAACGTGTACATTAAAAAAAAGGCACAATGGGAAGAGAGAGTTGAGGATAGGAAGAGGAATAATTGGACCACAGTGATTCTTTTGATTCCACGTATCTGTTATAATCCTGACAATATGTACTCTATAATGAGGAAACAAAAAAAATCTCTCAAGTATTCCTTAAGATGTCTATCCATCCCTAAGGATAGGATGTAGCTCAGTCATAGAGTGCAGAGCACTTGCCTAGCATACAGGAGGTCCTAGATTTGATCTCCAGCACTGCAAATAAAGAAAAAAAAAACTTTCCATCCTTAATAATTATTCTTTGATTAAAATATTTAATTCGCTCTTAGGCAGGATAGTAGTACATAACTATAATTATAGCTAATTTGGAGACTGAGGCCAGAAGCCCACAAAGCTAGCCTAGGCAACTTAGTTAATACACTTAACCAAGCTTTTTAAAAATAGGACTTCTTTTGTGTGTGTCCTCTGTGTCAAAGTAAGAAATAAAAATGCTGGGGTAGCCCAGTGGAAGAGTGCTTGCTTAGTATGCATGAGACCTGGGGTATAATTCTAAGTATGGCAGGGGAAAAAATTTATCTTTTAATTCATTTTTAACCTTCTCTTCAATATTCTCTCTAGATGTTTGTCATCTATTTGTCTGAAATCAAGAAAAGCTGATCACACATGTTTGCTTTATATAACCCTATGAGGGAAATAAAAAATTGTTCCTTTTATCATGGCTTTATGTTGAGTCTTCTCATTCTGATGTCACATAGCTGCTGCTTTGTTTTTTAAATGCTTACAAATTTATCAGTTTAATGCATAATTAATACACTTTCTTTTACCTTCTCCCAAAGGAATTTGAACAGATTAATAACTCATACATTTTGGAACCTACGTTTTCTCAAGTCATGGTTTTTTGGGAATTAAAAAAAAAAAACTCTCTTTCTAATCCTGCATTGATTTTTCCATTCTTTCTGATAATATGAAGTTTCCTGTAGCTAATTCAATGACAAGGAGAAAATTAGTGGTTCTAAAGAAGTAAGATTTGTTTCTCCATACCCTCTGCTTGAGCTCCTTCTGATAGAATCTCCTTGTGCTTCTCACCTGAAGCCTCACTGATCACCTAATTTATGAGTTACTTTTAATTAAATCTACAAATTCATCAACAATGTAAATCATACTAGAGATATTGTGGGGAAACATATCTGGGGAACAAAACCTCCAATATTATATAATAGAAGATTAACCATCTACCTTGTCATTTTAAGAGCACTAAGATATTGTAAACCATACCAATTAAAATAACTAAAATAAAAGATATTGACAATTCCAATTGCTAGAATAGATGCCAGATTACTGGAATTTTCATAATGCCACTCTTGAGAATGCAAACTAGTGCAGTCATCCTGAAAAACATTTGCCTATTTCCTATAGATGTAAACATAGGACTACCATCTGGCCAAGCAAGCCAACTCCTAGGTGTTTGTCCAGGTTAAATGAAAACTTATGTTCATGAAACAAAGTTTATAAAAATGTTTACATTGGTTATGTTCACAAATGCCTAAAACCAGAAACAACTTAAATATCCATCAGCAGGTAAATGTATAAATATACAGTGCCGTATTAAGTTAGTGGAATGATATTCTACAACTAACAATAGTAAAAAACAAACAACAAAACTATTGACAATATGCCATATGAAATTTGTAGACCATATGGAGGCATTATTATGACATTCTTTAAAAGACAAAATTATAGGAAAGGGGACTCATCCCTAGTTCACAGGAAGGAAACATGAGTCAGTTTTCCCTTATTATTGTGAAATATATGAAACTGGATAACTTTATGAAAAAGAAGGTTTATCTAGCTCATAGTTATGGAGGTGGCATTAGCTCAGCTTTGGTGAAAACCACATAGAAGATACTATTACAATTATCGTAACTTGTGTGGACACAGTGAGGAAACCAAAAAGTGACAAAGGTCTCATTGGTATTCCAAGAGAACGACATTAATCCCTTCACAAACCCAATGACCTAATGACTTCCTGCTAGGACCCTCTCCTTAAAGGTCCCGCCATCTCAATACTCCCACACTGAGGACCAAACCTCCAACACAGGAAATTTGGGGGGTAATAGCCACGTTTAAACAACAGCAGGTGATGTGACTGGAGGACTCATCTACAAAGGAATAGCACTAGGGAGTTTTCTGGAGGGTGATGGATCTATTCTATATTTAAATGTGGTTTTGATTACACAGCAATATACAACTGTTGGAGTTCATTGATGTATATACCAAAAAGGTCAAATTGACTATTGAGTGTTCTTCCCTTATCTTTGGGGGATTTGTTCCAAGACTTCCAGCAGATGCTGAAACTGTGGGTAGCAGTGGACCTATGGTTATGAGGTTTATTCTTATGCATATATAAACAAATTCAATCTCCTTACCATCTCAACTGAGCTCTTATTACATGCTGTTACTTTTCACTTTAAGGTGTGACAGCAAAAAAAAAAAAAATGCCTGTCTTTTTCCTTCACAATTTCATGAAGGGAACTTTAGTATGCGATTTTTTGTTTATTAAGTTGAAAACTTTCACATTTTCACTTAGAGGAAGCACTGTGACTTTTTGATCGATTTGAATTGCTAGCATTGTTATTCTTGCATTTAGGGGCCATTATTAAGAAAAATAAGAATTACCCAAAAAATAAGGACTAATACCATAACATTTGATCTGATACCAAAAGAGCTATAAGGGACTTAGAAGCAGAGGGTATGGACAACATATATATGCAGGAGAAGGGGATGATCATGTGCTGGGTGGGACAGCATAAGTGTCCATCTCACTACCCAGAATGGTGCACATTTTAAAATATATGGATTGTTTACTTATTTTTCATTTGATATTTGGAGATCACAATGGAGCCCATGTAACTAAAACCATAGAACAGGATGGACTATTGCATATCAATTTCAAATACAAAATAAAATTAATAAGAAATTCTTCCAAATTTTTTATTTATATATAACAGCAGAATGCATTACAACTCTTATTACATATACAGAGCTCAATTTTTCATATCTCTGGTTGTATACATTGTATACTCAAACCAATTCGTGTCCTCATACATGCACTTTGGATAATAATGATCATCATATTTTTTAAGTATGTTAACAAACTTACATGATGTCAGTCTTTTCATATATATAAAACTCTTATTAACATTGTGGACATTATTATGCTTTCCATGCAACCTATTTAAGGAAATAACTGCATTTGAGGTACAGAGGCAAATTTTTTGCATGCCTTGCTGTTTCATGCATCTTTAATACATAGTAGTCCTTAAATAAGTATGATTTATGTGAATGAATTTGTGGTAATGCTTTCTTCAAGACCTAATGATTTTGCAGGACTTGGTTTTAATGATATAATTTTCAGAAACTTGTGTCACTAGTCACTACACTTTGTTGACTTGATTGGGTTTGCTTTTCACATTTCTAATATATGAAACTTTCATAATCTTTGTAATCTGGACTGTTGGATTTCCTAGATAATGCCCATGTTTCTTTCTTGGATGACCTCCCCTACTTCACATTGGTGATTATATTGCTCTGAATTTGAATTTGAAGAACTCTCTTGTTCTTGAACTGTCATCCTTTCTGAAACTCTCCTGTGATCCCACAGATCTTGTTCACTCCTGTTGTGAAACTTGATAAAATCTCTGGTGCCTATTCAGATACCATGAGTGTAGGATAAAACTTCACTTCCTATGCAGATTCTTATTTTATTGAAATAATCAAATACTTCCTATTTATGGAAAGTGAGTTTAGATGAGTTTCTTTTCAAGTCTTTAAGATTGATAAAATTATTTACAAATAATTCCCAGCTGAAATCTTTATCACTAAACCTGTCCCCTCTGTTTTGTCAACCATACCTTTTATCTAAGTTAAGTGATTTGTTCTTTTAACATATACCAGGTATTTGGGAAACCCCCCCAAAATGTATCCCTCTCAAATTTCCTCTTTTTCATGAAGTACAAAAAGCAACAAGTCAACTAGATATAGTCAGGTCTTTATCTACCGGACAACTACATCGATTTCAAATTCCACATGAATCTACCACTGGGCAATTCCAAAAATTAATCAGTTACTTATTTCTGACTCAGTTTTTAGGAGTAAAAGGTGGTGGTAGCTAAGCTGTCTTTCAGGACTAATAATCCATATTTGTAGAGGTTTTGTTTTCTTGTTTTTAAACTTAATGAAACTTATCAGCTTCTTTTCAAAATCCAATTCTCCTTTCTTACCCATAATCAACTGATATTTAGCTTAGCCTGTAACTTTTTTGAATGTGACACTAAATAGTTTACTCTGCCATCCTGTATCCTCTTATACTATCGTGAAAATGGAAATTATCTATCATAGTCAACTATCGAAATCATGTTGATAATAAACAGAAAAAGATGAATGTAAATAATGCGTAACTACTAAAAGTTAAATGCACTCCATTTAATAAAGTTTATGATTCTCAGGAATAACTAGGACCAGGGGAGAATGCATTTAGAATGTAAAAGGAAATTATTTTCTAAGGCTGATTTAGTGTCAAAACGAAGTTCAGGGTGTCACCAGCTGAGAATAGAAAGTGATGAACACCAAAATGTCTTTACACAATAAACCAAATGATTTTCTTTACATAGAGATATTGAATAGATTGAGGGAAATGTTAGTATGGTCACAGTATAAGTAACATGAAAAAATAATTTTGAAATAGAATTTGATAAGTATTTCAAAGGAAGAATATTATGAAGCATTTTAATGTCTTTAATGATGACTATAATCTTAAATGGGCTTTCTGGCCCCTTTCCATTCTTTTGCTCTGCCTGTTCCTCCCTGGCCATTTTATAATGTTTGTGCTAATATAATAGAAGATTGTCTATGTCAGATCATCAATAGGTCTGAACTTACATATTCCTTTTTTATCTGTGTAGCTGACATAGTCAAAGTAAAAAAAATATATATTATTTTAGCCAAATTGATCTTTTACAGATATATTTCAAGAAACACAGAGTCACACAATATATCCTAAATGAGGACCCTAGGCTATATTATAAAGCCAAGGAAAGCATAATTAGGAAGTTAAAATATTTTCTGACTCATGATCCCTCCATCCCTCCAACCTGCTGAATTAGAGGCTTTTACTGCATGTCTGCCCCTGAGTTCACACTCACCCTGGGTCCTGGTGCCAATCTTATCTGTTGGCAAAGGAAATAAACTAGAATTTACTACAGTGTTACTGTTGGCTCTATTCTCTCCATGATATCTCCCCCTCCCTTACTAAATGTATTTATGTACTTATTAGAATATCAATTAATGATTTACTTAGTCAGAAAAAAGAAGTTTCCGTATGGAAAAACCATGTTTGAGCTTAAAAAAGGAGTTGGCTCCAAATTGTGTCCTTTGAATACATGTCCAATATGTTCAGGGCTGTATATGGCTCAGTGGTGGATTCCTTGCCTAACATTTAAGATGCTCTGAGTTTGATCTTCAGCACTGGGAAAAGTCTGAACATTGCTTGTTTATATTTTGAAAAGTCTCCTTAAGTTTGAAATGAGTACCAAGACTATACCAAATACATGCTTTATAATGTCTATTAAAAGTTAGATGAATGGGTACAGCAGAGGGTAGAAGGAAGAAGAAGATATATTTACTATGTCCCCTAATTTGTGTTTCCTGGAAAGAGTGGAGAAAAGTTGGTTAGAGAGAACTTATAGGGGGATGTTCTGAAGAGGTGCATATGGTAGGGACTGAGGAAGGCAGAGGAAAGGACTGGAGGCTGAAATAAAGTGACCCTTACACTCTGTAGGTCAGGCCTCTGCTGATCCAGCAAAGAGTGGTCAGACCCAAATGCTGCTGTAAGATCAGCTTCCAGTCCCACTGGATTGGGAGGCAGAAAAGCATCATAGTGGAAAGTGTGGATTCTAAAGCCAGATTACATCTGTTTCAGACTCATGTTACACAAGCTATGTGATTTGGGCAAGTGAGTTAACCCCTGTCTGCCTCAGTTTCCAACCGTAAAATGGGCAAAATGATAATACCTGCCTTCTGGGGGTATTTTGATGATTAAGGGAGTTTATGTAAGTGAAGACCTAAGCACCTTACTTACTGTAGAAGTGCTAGCTGCTGTCATTTTTAGTGAAAGTAGTATTCATTTCTCAATGGAAAAATAAGGAAAAGATAGTTTTTACTCAGGATTGTCCAATTTACATTGGATGATGTGGAGGATCATCCAAGGTAACATTTAATTCTAGCACTGGAAGTTATTAAGGGTTATCCCTTGATTTATCAGCACAGGCAGGTGCTTCTGTGGGTCATGACATTCCAAAGACTACTGCAGGGTGCTAAGTACAATTAAATTACCCACAGCATCTGGCCCTTAAAGTCATTGACAGGACATTAAGGTTTTATATTTATTAACTTTTAGTTTCCTGACATCCCAATGGTTCATTAATTCTGACAAAAATATACTATTCTGGATGTGAATGTTTTAGATGAGCATAAAAATGAGGGGTGAATTTCATGTTTCTATGAATTGAGTTATTTCACCTGGAATTTATTAGAAATAGATATTAAAAAGCAATCTTAACTCTATAATATGCATCTTTATTTATTCAAATTATCAGTTTTCCTCCAAATTAACTTATAAATGTACAATTATAATTATGATGGAATATTTCTAAAATGATCTCATTTAAATGAAATAAGAGGAAAATTTTAATATGTGAATATCAAATATTGCAAGCACAATAATTAATGTGGTGTAGGAATACAGATTAAAAGGAGTAGAGCAGAATATAAAATCTAGAAAGAAACCATATATCTACAATAATTCAATATATGATAGAGATGTCCTTTTAAGCACTGAATGAGAGCTATTATTAAATAAGTGAGGTTGACAGAACTGGTAAAGAATATAGAACCAAAAATTTAAATTTGTACTTATTTACACAAAAACCAATAAATTGACCATGGAATAAATGCTTTTGCTTTTTGCTTAAAAACAACAAACAATGGGAAAAATGTTTTGGATAAATATTTTGACCTTATAGCTTAAAGGTCTTCTAGAATTATATGCTCCAGGGCAGAGTAATAGAAAAAAAAATATTATTACATGCATGAAATTTAAAACTGTTCCAAAGGTCCACACTCCCACAAGCAAAACTGGGTTCATAATATATCAACCTTAACAGCAACTAAGTAGCATTTGACTTGAGATTCCAAAGAAAGCTTGCAAGGGTGGCATCTGTCTTCCCCTTCTCCTGGAGACATCCTGTTTTGACATAAACTTGCCCAGTCGCCTCTGGGGTTGAGTCCCCACTCCAAAGAACTAAAATCCAAACCATGCTATATTAACTGTGGGACCAATCTGCATAATGACCATGAGTGTTAACTAGTCTTTAACTAGTCTTTCAATATTTATTTGTAAGTTAATTAGCTTTCACTTTGTTAACTATTCTTTCACTATTTATATGTAAGTTAATTAATCAAGATTGTTATTGTCTTAACAAGTATTTAATGAGTGCCAGTATATATCAGGCACTATGCTAGAAACAGATATATAACAGTGAACAAACATAATAATTGCTGTCTCTAGTGGGAATCACAGGTTATCAATCAATCACAGAATTACATCAAAGCATAAAAAAGTGTTACATGCAAAGAAAGCACTTAATTTTTAGTTTGTTTTCAAACATATGAATCCTCAGTCAGATATACAGTTTTCCTAGAAGTGCATCAAATCCCTTTCCATACATATGCACATATATACACAATGTAGCACAAACATATAGGACATTGATAATACAACTTATCTACACTTTGAAAAAAAGATTTATATTTCAATTTATTGGCATTTTTCCCTTCCAGTTTCCTGGTCTCTCTATTTTGTGGATGCACATTATATAGACTCCCCCTGGAAATTCATTTTTTTAAAATATAAGGCATATCAAATGAATCTTTTACTGTTTCTTGTTTCAAGTCAGACTCATAAGTATACTATCTTAATCAGTACTACATTGTTATAGCATCTACCCCAAAATAAAATGACATAGAGAGTTTAAACTGTGCCATATCTTTTTTGCTTTTCACAATTTTAGACAGTCTTTTTATCCCTATAAATTTGTATTATGTTATATATAGCAAAAGGAAAGAAATCTCAAAGGTGCTCTCAATAGGATTGACCCACAAATATTTAAGAAATGTCTTTTTTTTCCCTTTGGAAGATTCTTCTGACTTTAGCCAGTAGAATCCATTTGAGAGGGCTTCTGTAGCTTGGCCTACATCTATAATTGTAGTTTTTGTGCTGAAATATTCTATAAGGTTTTACAAAAACTTAGTTTTTTATTTTATCATTAGAATATCATACAAAACATTTTTACAGTTGAAACAAATAAAACACCCTCTTTTCTAGTCAATTCCCTTCCCAACTCAAACTTTTGGCAACTGTTTATCTGTTTCTCATGAATATAGTTCTGTTTTATTACAGAATAAGTGATTGTAACAGTATATAATGTGGCTTCTCCAGACTGCTTTTTTCATTCAACAATATATTTTTAAGATTCAACCATATCTTTTTATGGCTCATTAGTTCATTTCTTTTTATTGCTAAATAATATTCCATTTTATTGATATATTAGTCTTTATCTTATGGTTGGTATTTAGACAATTAAATTCTATTTAGGCCATTTGAATTTTAATTAATTATTGATCTGTTACAGCCTAAGCCTAACAATTTATTATTAATGTTGTTGCCTCTCTTTCTAGTTCCTGTTTTTTCTCTTTTCTTAACTTCTAGAGCATTACTTAATCATTTTTTAAGATTCCATCTTGATTTATTTTTTAGTATTTTTATTACATTGCTTTCTTATAGTTGTATAGTAGTTGCTTTATGTATTACTATGATTTATATATCATATATATTATATATGTCATATATGATATAAATATTTGTCACAACCTACTGGTTTTAACCTTTTCACACCTTCAAGTATAGCACTGAAATCTTTTTTAACTTTAATTTTTTTATTTGATTTAAGAGAATTCTTAATTTCTTATCAAAACAATTATATATGGCTGCTTTAAAAATCCCTGTCCATTAATTCTGCCATTTGATTACACTCCCAACTTCTTAAGTTGTCTTTTTTTTATATATAGAGTATGTTCATGCCAATTCTTGCCTTTATACATGTACTTTTTTTGCATTACAATTCTTATTACACATATATACTACAATTTTTATATCTCTATTTGCATATAAAGTATGTTGACACCCAATTCATGTACTTTGAATAATGATGTCCATCACACATTCCATTGCTCTTGCTAATCCCCTGCACCCTCCCTTTCCCTCCCACCCCTCTTCCCTATCTAGAGTTCATCTAATCCTCCCATCCTCCCCCTCCCCACCCCACTATGAGTCAGCCTCTTTATATCAGAGAAAACATTTGGCATTTGTTTCTTTGGGGTTGGCTAACTTCACTTAGTTGTCTTAAATGTATTATTCACATATGTTGAGCATTAAATCCAGTTATAAATGTTTTATAGCCATCACATAGGATTTACAAACCTCATGAAGAAAATAGACTATTATATTTACTCTGTATTCACTCTTTTTGCTCATTGTTTTTTCTTCCTTTATGAATTTTCAATCCATCTTTGAAGATTATAACCCACTTGCTTCAAAAGCTTCCTTTTAGTTATTCTTTAAGACTAGATCTGTGGGTGAAAAATCCCCTCGCTTTTACTTTTTCTGACACTATCTATATATATATATTACCCTTCATTCCTGAAGGATGATTTCACCTGGTACAGAATTTGAAGTTAGCAGATCTTTTTTTCCAGCACTTTTCTGGATTCCATGGTTTCAGATAAGAAACTGGTTTTCACAGGAATGGGCTTCTGTCTGGTTTCTTGTTGATAATTTTTCCTTGTCTTTAGTTTTCAGAAATTTAATTATCACGTGGCTTACATATTTGTTTGGATTTGTTGAATTTTGGCTTTTTAAAACTTCTGGTTTATGTCTTTCTCCGAATTTGAGATGATTTCATCAATTATTTCTTTGGAAACTTTTGCAGTCACTATTTCTCTTTTCTCTTTTTCGGAAGCTATGATGACACTAATGTTAGAATTTTTATTGTCCTGTATGTATCCTTGAGAATTTGCTTACACTGTTCAGGTCTTTCTCCTGATTCTTCTAAGTAAGTAATTCATTTTGAAGGTCACTGATCATATCTTATGTCACCCTCTATTATTGAGCCCATTGATCAAATTTTATATTTATTTGCATTGTACACTTATTTTTAGTACTGCAAATTTCATTTGGTTCTTTCTTACAACTTTTTTTTTTACTAGAATCTGTTTTTCTAATTTGATTTAAGAGGATTTTTAATTGTTTATCAAAACAATTATATATGGCTGCTTTAAAAATTCTTGTCCATTAATTCTGCCATCTAATTCATTTTAATACTGACCTTGTTTTATTGTATTTTCTAATTTAAGTTTTAATTTTCATAGTCTTTTATATAATAGATATTTCTCATTGCATTCTGGACATTATTGATATTAACTTAAGAAATACTTGAGCCTACTTAAATCTATTTCAGCAGTCACTGTTCAGGTTTTGTATATAGAAAGATTTAGGCCCTTTTGTTTGCAAAGCCCTTGCAATGTTTTTCCAATTTTTTTTTTTCTGGCTTTGCCAAGTCTCTAACTTGATGAGCCCATATTTTTAAATAATTTAGAAATAATTGAGAAAAAGGAAAAAGATAAATTACATATTGATATTTTTAAGTGGGCCATAAAAAGAAACAATTAAGGGTTACTCCAAGACCCTGAACTCTGATGGCTCAGAAAAATAGTGATGATGTTTTCAAAACATGGTATTGACAATTAAATATTATATCAAACATCAGAAGTATTGTGAGTTATATAATTAGTTTGCAGATATATTGGTTGTTTTATGTGGAAGGAAAAATGAGGAACATATTTACTTGGATAAAAATTCTTTTGTAATTAATTCATAAGAAAAACTGAGTGATAATTTTGACTGAATCATTTAATTTATAGTATTTTTATGAAAAGTATGAAATTCAGGAAAAACATAGATACTGACATAACTTTGACCTCATCTCCACTTATACACTGCTAGCACAATGGAATAAACTTATCATGGCTGTTTTTCTATAACTACCCATAATATAAATATAAAATATGTATATTTAATAAAAAGGGTTTTTATTGTACATATATTTGATGGCAAGACTTTTCATTTGCATATTATGAACTTGCCCATTTAACTGAAAATATGATTTAAATGTTCCAAAGTATTCTGTTAATTGCTTATTACATATATTATTAAGTGCTTTCCATATTGAAGGGGAAATTCTTTCCCAATTACATCCTTGGCCACATCTGTCATTTGGTACAAGTAATGCTGTGATGGAAATCCTTGCACAAAATACTCAGTGTGAATATAGGATTGTTTACTTTGTGTGAATTCTCCAGTTGCCTTTTATAAAGATAATGGCAATCTTCATGCCAATAAACAATGAATGAAAGTATCTAATTCCATTATAATAGCTCACACAGAGTTTCATCTCAAAACAAACACTGCTTAAATAATTTGGTAAGAATATTTTCTTGTTTATTTGTATTTTAAGCTGATAGTATAGTCAATAAATAACTTTTTTCTCTCAGTTTTTTGTGTTTTCCTTTTCCCTTTTGTTGTCCCACCATATTTACTTTAGATATTGTCTGTATTTAGAATAATTTTGCTTCAACACAATCCTAAATTACTGCCTAGTGAGTGAGTGTCTTATAGTGTTAGACTTTTACTTGAAATCAATGCAATTAATGTTTTGAAATAAATGATATACACATCTTCAAATGTTATTTAATCATGTTAATTATGTGTATTACCCTTAAATTATCTGTCCTCCATTGAAATCAGCATGGAACTTTAGCATCTGAAACTTTCAATAGAACTGATTGGTTGACTGGCAAACTTCCATCTTAATGGAGTTCAATAAAGGATTTTTATTATGTTAAGCTAAACATGGTTAGCAAGAAGTACATTGAATATGGGCATTTAAACCTTTGTAGTAAATGAAAGTTGATTGGATTTAATCAGCCTTCATTTTCTCTTTGTAGGAAAGGAACATTAACAGAGCATCCTACTGTGTATAAGGAGAGTTCAGCATTTTCTACCTTGTTCAGGGAAAAGAAAAACTTCTAGGATAAGAAGCACTCTGCTTATTACAATCACCAGCCAGTTTACAACCAAAGTCACCACCTCGAACCTCACCAAATTGCATATCAATTCATTGTTCGTATGCAAGGTAGAATTAGATTTGGTTTAAAGAAAATGAGTCCCTGTCCTGAATGAGTTTATAATCTAAAGCAGGTGGCTGTCATAGGTAAAATTAATCTAAAAGTCTCTTCTTGAATTTCAGGCTAATACTTTGGTATCAACTTATTGTTGGTCATCTGCCTTTTATGTAAAAATAGAATACCTCCACATTAAAAGGAATAATCTGATTATTTTAAATTTTTTCATGATCTCTCAACAAAGTAAGTAAAAAAATCACAATAAAATCTAAACAGAAAACTCAAACGAAAATTAGCTCAAGGTTGACTAAACTAGCATTTAGAACAATTTAAACTATAAACACTCTAGTGCATAAAAACTGCATGTGAATATTTCTTTTCTGAATTGTTTATTGTCTTCACAATATATTACAATATGATGAATGAGGTTGAATTTATTCTTACAAATTCAAATGCCAATCTGTAATGCCAGAATGATTTTAAAGACTACAAAAAATTATCACTTATTTCTAGTTTAGCTTGTTTAGATAATAGACATTCTAATCAATATATACAAAGTGGTTATATTTAAATTGAGAAACTAGTCAAGTTTTGCTTGACTATTTTAGTGCTCTCTTTAGAAAAATCAGACTGCCACTTACACTAGTTTTAAAAAGAAGAAAATTAGAATATGTTAAAAAATAACCATTTTTTTAAAAAAGCAGTTTCCATCCTTCCTACCCATTGTGAGAAGATGATTCTTTCCATTGTTGATATTGATAATAAAGCGCAAATTGCCATCCTGCACAAAGTTTTTGCCTTGGTGTGAACTGAAAACTCCCAGGTCTATTAGACCTTGAAATTCATACATGAGCCTAAAATGACAAGGCAGGGCTGGAGAAAGATTATATTGTTTATAGAAATAAATTGGCATTACCATCCTGAAAAATATATAATCTGCAGTAATGTTCTTTTTTTTTATTGGTTGTTCAAAACATTACAAAGCTCATGATATATCATCTTTCATACATTTGACTCAAGTGGGTTATGAACTCCCATTTTTACCCCAAATACAAATTGCAGAATCACATCGGTTACACACTCACATTTTTACATAATGGCATATTAGTGACTGTTGTATTCTGCTACCTTTCCTATCCCCTACTATCCCCCCTCCCCTCCCCTCCCATCTTCCCTCTCTACCTCATCTGCTGTTGTTCAATTCTCTCCCTTGTTTCCCCCCCCTTTCCCCTTACAACCTCTTATGTGTAATTTTGTGTAACATTGAGGGTCTCCTACCATTTCCATATGCTTTCCCTTCTCTCTCCCTTTCTCTCCCCTCACTCGACTCTGTTTAATGTTAATCTTTTCCTCATGCTCTTCCTCCCTGTTCTGTTCTTAGTTGCTCTCTTTATATCCAAGAAGACATTTGGCATGGGATGTCATAAAAAAAAACAAATTTGAGAGTCATCTGGATAGAAGAAGGCATAGAGATTCAAACCAAAGGAATGGACAACCTATTAAATGAAATAATTCTAGAAAACTTCCCAGAGATGAAAGATGGAATGGATTGCCAAATCCTGGAAGCCTACAGGACCCCAAACATTCAAAACCGTAATAGACCAACTCCAAGACATATATTTATGAAGATAGCCAACATACAGAACAAGGAGAGAATATTAAAAGCTATGAGAGAAAGGGGGCAGATTACATTCAGGGGTAAACCAATTAGGTTAACAACTGATTTTTCATCACAGACTTTGAAAGCCAGAAGATCCTAGAACAATCTATTTCAAACACTGAAAAATAATGGATTCCAACCAAGAATCCTGTATCCAGCAAAATTAAGCTTCAGATTTGACAATGAAATTAAAACCTTTCACAATAAACAAAAGCTAACAGAATTCGAAGCCAGAAAACCAGCACTGCAAAGCATTTTGAGCAAAATACTACAAGAAGAAGAATTGAAAAATAGTGCCCAAAACTAACAGCGGGAGGTATCTCAGTAAAGGGGGAGGAAAATAACCAAAAAGTAAAAACTAGCCAAACTAAAATAAATAAATAAATAAACATGACTGGAAGTACAAACCATATTTCAATTGTAACCTTAAATGCAGTAATGTTCTTTATCAGTTATAGGGAGCCATCCGGAATTGATGGCTTGTTACATGAGATGTATTGCATGGAAATGAGCAGGGACTGGATCTGGTCCTGCTGAAAGTTTCATACCAGGTACGTCTTAGTGAAAGTCATGTCATAAACTTTCAATCTCTGCTTTCAAATCTCATGAGTTAAGATGAACTCTGATAAAACCACTGCAAAGCACAACTTCAAACATTATACTACTGTCTTTACTTTGCAATTTATGTTGTTTTCTATAGGTGTTGGGATTTTCAGATTTTTTTCAGCCTTTTACATGTAGTCTGTAGTCTAATATATATGTATACTCAGTTTAATTAATTAATTAATTATATTTATGTATTTATTTGAGCAAGAGGTGAAACTATTGAGTAGTTAGCAGGCTTTACAGTACATAGCTATTGCTCAAAACAAGTGTAATCTATAAACATGTTATAATCTGTAATTTCTACACTATAATGTAGACATTAAATGTCAATGACATGCCACTTAAATAAACATATACCATTGAAACTGACATTAAATGACATATGACAATGGAATAAATATTATTTTTAGACTATACTCTAAAGTTATAATACTTTCTAATAGTACCTACAACTTCTGTATGTAGAAACTAAAAAATTGGTTGTTCATACCTAAAATACAATATTTGGTATGTTAAATGATAAAATGCTTAGTCAGAAAATGATCTAATGGAGAAAGTCTTATATTTAATGGAAGAAAAACTGGGCAAATTCAGTCTTAATAAATATTTTAGAATTCCAAAAATTAGAGAAATGAAAAATATTTCAAATGAATTAACACTGGGGGAAATGTGGAGACAGTTCAATTGTCTTGAAAGAAATGAATGTTAACAAAATTTTTTAGAGAGAGAAAATCTAGTAGAATGACCCAAATCCACAGAACAAATTTCAACATCAAACACTGATGAGATATAGAGCAATAGGAACTCTCACTCATTGCTGGTGGAAATACAAGTGTGTGTAGCCACTTTGGAAGATAGTTTGTCAGTTATTTACAAAATTAAATCTTCTCTCAACAAACAGATCTGTAATTTACTTCCTGTTACTTCCTGTAATTTACTTCCAAATAAAGTGAAAACTTTTGTCTAAAAACACACACAAAACTGTATTTTAATATCATCTGTGCAACTCATTGAATTATTTTATATATAACAAATAAAATATCATTATAAGCTATTATGAGGAAAATTGAATGGTTGATTTTTTTATGGAATTATCTTGCTAAATGTCAGTTACTTTTGATGTAGCTTATAATATCTCAATGTGTCAAGCAGGAAAATCACTTAAAATGAAAACAAAGCCCAAGTTAAAATAGTATAAAGTTATTACTAAATTATTATAATATAAAATTTAGAATAGTATAAATTATATAAAATTATTCAGCTACTTTAAGTTAGTATCTGTAACTGACACAAAATCTTTATTTTTATTTTTATGTGGTGTTGAGGATACAACCCAGCGCCCCGCGCATGCCAGGCGAGCGCTCTACCACTTGAGCCACATCCCCAGATTAGATTAAAAACACAAGTCCAAAGACACTTATATTTGATTATATAGTTCTGTTCATCACACTGAAGAAAGCATATTAGCTCATTTAGGAAGAAAACATTATCCTTAGGTCATGAACTACAGGTTAATCCTTGCACAAGGAACCTTGAATGCCATAACAGACAATGTTTTAGACTATGTTTTTGCTAAGAAATAAATGCTGAAACATTTATCAACTGGATATTTCTTATGTAATCTTTGCATAAAAGCTAAGTAGTAACATTAAATTTTAACTCTCTAAAAAGCATTTTAGCAGATTTCTAGGAAACTGATCCAGGTACATAGCTTTCTGAAGATCTGACAATACACAAAAAGCCTAGAGAACATTGCCTAATGACTAGTTAGCATGTTGAGGGGGTGTGTATTTCAGTTGATGTCTTGAGTGAATCTTTGACAAGTATCATTTTGAAGTTTGGTTAGAAAGTGATTCTCTTTCAAAAATGCCTAGGCTTTTAGCTTCTTTCATGCATGATTGATTAAACCTGAGGCATGTAATTTAAAAAAAATAGATTTATAAAACTCAGAAGTCTGTACTAGTCAGGGTTCCCAGAGATAGAACCAATAGATGATAAATAGATGATAGATGGTAGATGGACACATAGATGCATAGATAAATAGATAGATACATAGATAGACAGATACATAGATAGACAGATACATACTTACATACATACATACATAAAAACATAGATATATGAAGAGGTAAGTAGGTAGAGGCTTTATTAGAGGACTTGGCTTATGTGATAATGAAGGCTGAGGAGTTCCATGGCAGTTTTTCTGTAAACTGGAGAGAAATAGAGACTCTGGGGTGGAGAGGGGAGAGAATGTGGCTTTCCCCTCTCTTTTTGTTCAATCCAGGACACCAGATGGTGCAGCCTATATTGATGGCAGAGCTCCACTCAGTACACTGATTCACATGTCATTCTCCTCTGGAAACATCCTCACATATACACCCAGGAGTAATGCTTCATCTGCTCTTAGTTGTCTTTAATCAGATCAAGTTATCAAACTAACCATCAGGATGCCCTAGGCAAGTGAGAAGACAATGGAATTCTTACCTAGAGGTTGAAGGGCTGGTCAACCTGGTGTTGATTAACTCAGGAAGAATTAACATTCAACCAACATGAGTCTGGACAGTTCAAATAATCTGCCTTTCAAATAAAGTAACAGAAGGAATATAGCATCCCATATTCTGGATAAAAAAGATATTTGGTATAAAGTGGAGGTTTGTGTATTAGCCAACAAAACCTGCTCAGAATGAAGAAGAGCCCAGAGTGCAAAATCCACCTCCAAGAAACAGACACAACAGAAAGAAGAGGAAAAGCTAATTATCTCAATCTTGTCTTCAATCTACCATGATCCATCTTCCTATACCATGCCCTTGCTGGAGCACATATCTTAAAAATCGACAGATAGAAATCAATCCCAGATCCAGATCAAGGTTTTTTTCTCCATCAATATTGATATGACTACAGTTTCCAAAGTATATCAACCTCTCACCACCGTATGTTTTCAAATCTTGTTTTTTTCTTTTTTACAGTTTTCCTCCAACTGTTTCCTTGGGTGATGCTTATGTGTCTTTTAATCTTTCTCCTCCAAGAAACAGACACAATAACAGACACAACTCCTGATTTGCTTGCCCCTACTGTGTGTTTCAATGGCACTAATTTATCCTGTCATAAAACAAATTCTGCTGTATGAACTGATTCTCCATCCATTGTCCTCCCTAAACTGTATGATTCTTGAGAATAAACACCATGTTCAATTTGCCAACCTCTTTGTGGTGCTCACTTTGAATGATCTTCAATCATCTCTATTCCTCTTGAGTTGAACAGTCCTATGGTAACAATTTGGATGTTGTCATCAGAGAAAATACTCAAACTTGGACACTCTAATATCAGCTATCTAATTCTCAAATCAAGTCCTATTGTTATAGTCATTTCACTTTATCCCAGTATTGCTGCCAAAATAAAGTGTTTTAGATAAAATTGAGGAATGAATCAAATAGATTGTAGGAAAACAGAAACTTATTTGCATATGAACCAAAGAGATTTGTGTAAGATCATGTTATTAATAGGAAAGTCAAGAGGAATAGTTTTGTGTTAGATACTAAAAAATTGAAACATTCTACATTAACCAAAGTAAGTGGTTAGTTCATCTGTGATTCCAATAAAATTACTCATTTATGAACCAAGTTCAAAAAACACTTCCAATTCTCTTATTGGTGTTTCAATTTGTTTTGTTATCAAATAATATATTTTAAATAAATTCTTGCTGATGCTCCTAAATCAAGTCAAATAAACATAAATATATCATTTGCTGATACTAAAGTTTCAGAAAAATGCTTTTTTCCCCTTCTACCTTAAAATGTGTCAGGATGTATGTTTGTGGGAGGGAAGAAGGCAAGTTTGTATATACAAAAATTTTGGAAGTCAGGATAACTCCTATACTAGAGTAATGCTGTACAATTACCAGCAGGTCTTTACGTCTTCCATAAAGTATCTTGAAAGAAGAAAATTCTTAAACAAATATTTGCAAGGTATTCTCACACCAACCTAATGATATAAGAAAATGTATTTCATGAATCTCTCTTTTATCAATGTGGAATATAAAAAATTTTGCCTAGGGCTTGGGATGTGGCTCAAATGGTAACGCATTCACCTGGCATGCACGGGGCACTGGATTCGATCCTCAGCACCACATAAAAATGAAATAAAGATGTTGTGTCCAACGAAAACTAAAAAATAAATATTAAAAAATTCTCTCTCTCTCTCTCTCTCTCTCTCTCTCTCTCATTTTTTTTTTTTTGCCTACTATGGATGTTTTATTGAACTTCTCCCTTTGTGAAACCCAATGAAAAACTAGCCAGGATTGGCCTGTTGTTTTGTATGGCTGCAGCAGCAAATTACCACAAACTTAGTGTCTTAAACTCACTCAAAAATTATTTATGCAGTTCCAAGAGTCAAGAGCTCTAAACAGGTATCACTGGGCTAAAATTAAAATGTTAGCAAGTTTCTGATCCCTGTGTACCATAGGAGACAATATTTTTTTATTTTCCCACTGTCCCAGTTTCTAAAGGTCGCCTTTATTCC
This sequence comes from Marmota monax, assembly GCF_021218885.2. Taxonomy (NCBI): domain Eukaryota; kingdom Metazoa; phylum Chordata; class Mammalia; order Rodentia; family Sciuridae; genus Marmota; species Marmota monax. The sequence continues at coordinate 28,360 of NW_026692939.1, forward strand.
TTGGCTTGTGGCCCTCTTCCATCTTCAAAGCCTGCGATCCAGTTGGGTCTTTTTCACATTATCTCTCTTTAATACTGATTCTTCTCTAGCCTTCTTCTTCAAATTCTATGGACTATTCTGATTAAATTGGCATAATCCAGCATAATGTCCCTATTTTCGGTTCTACTAATTAAGAATCATAACTCCATCTGCAATCCTTGCAGCAGAACATATTCATATATTCTGAGGATTAGGATGTGGGTGCCTTTCAGATAGAACATTCTTCTTCCTACTATAGTTGGGTTCATTCCAATATGTGTGTGACATGTATTTTAATCTTTTGAAAAAAATAGCAAGATAGTACTCCTTTTTCAAAGGACAGACCTAATAATTCCTTTTAATAAGATCACACTAGTCATAGTAGTCAAAGAGGAATTGCAAGGTAGGTGCAAATTTAACTGTTGTAAGAACATTTTAAACTGCTTTGTTTTCCCCCAAAGTGGCAGTATTTATTTGCCAGGATCATTTTGCATTTCCAGCGCCAATATGAACATTTCTATTCTGTACATCAACAAGAGAAATTGTCATTTCATTGTGCTTTTTTAAATTTTGCCAATCTAATGTGTATGTAATATTTTTATTCACACTTTCTTAATGATTAATGAGGATCTTTTCATGCACTCATTTTCCACTTATATATCTTCTTTTATAAAATATCTGTTTCATAGTTTAGGATATTTCGTTTGTGATTTTTTTTATTATTGAAATTTGAGAGTATTTTTTAATATATTTTGAAAACTAAGTCTATTTTCAAATATGTGTTTTATAAATATTTTCTCCTTGTCTGTGGCTTGTCTTTTCATTCCTTTAAGTGCATTTTAATGGGCATTGATTTTTCATTTTTATCAAGCTTGAATTTATTTATATTTAAATTGACTGCATTTTAGATACAATTTTTAAAAATTATATCTTGTTCAAGGTCACAAAGATAGTCTTCTGTGTTCTACTCCAAGAGTTTATAGTTTCTACTTCATTTGACTTAATTTTCATAGGTTTCAGCACTTATTGTTGAAAGGTCACCTTTAAATTTCATTGGCATCTGTGACAAAAGTCATTGATTTTGTATTTATGGGCCTATTTCTGGACTCTCTCTTGTTGCCTTAGTTTATTGGTCCATCCTTTTATAAAATATGCACTTCCATAACTCTTATAATAAATTATGTGGTCTTCCACGATGAAATTAGTTGGTTCTTCATGAAGATAGTTTAGGTTACTTTAGAGTATTTGAATTTCCATTAAAAATAGAGAATTAGTTTGTAACTCTCTACAAACCTCTGCTAGGGGTTTTACTGTGATATATACATTGAATATATATTCAATATATGTTGAATATATATATATATATATATATATATATATATGTGTGTGTGTATATATATATATATAAAATACATATATATATGTGTGTGTGTGTATATATATATATATATATATATATAAATACATATATATATGTGTGTGTGTGTGTGTATATATATATATATATATATAAATTAATACTTCTGGGGAAAAATTTTGTCTTTCCATAAATAATGAATACACAGAACATCACCACTTATTTAGGTCTGTGATTATCTTCTTGGTAAAGTGAAATTTTCAGCATGCACAACTTGCACATGTTTGGTGAGAATTAAGCATAAATAATTAGCTTATTATGGTTCTATGATAAATATAAATATTGAGTTTAATATAAATATTCAAATTTTTTTAAAATGTTTAAAACTGCAGCAATGTCACTTTATACAATTCTGATATGGGTAATTTGTCTCTTTTCATTTTCTTCCTCATAAGCTTAGTAGATATTTATCAATTTTATGTATTTATTGAAAAACAGCTTTTGGTTTCATTGATATTCTTTCTGTGTATTTTCATCTTTTCCATTTCATTGGTTTCTACTTGATCTTTATTCTCTCCTTCTGCTTCAAAAGAAGCAAAGTAATGATCCTTTTGCTTCCTTGGATTCAATTTGCTCTTTTTGTTTCTGAAAATGAAAACTGAGGTCATGAATTTTGGGTTTTCCACTTTTCTTAAATAGATACTTAGTGCTGTAAGTCTACACTTAAATGCAACTTTCATTTTATCCAGCAAATTCTTAGGCATTTTGTGAGAAACGTGTTCACCTGTCTAAGCCCAAAGAATAGACTAAAAGACACAAGGAACAGCAAAAAGCAAGGCTTTAATGATGGTCTTCAAGATTGGGTGCCTGGTGGTCAAGTACCCCAAGTTGGATACAACAGGTTTTTGTCTCCTAGAGCACGAGAGCTCTCCCGCAATTGACAAAATTACCAAATGTCACCTAGATTTCACTGTCTGCTACTGGTTATTTAAGTATATCTTTAGTTGTTCCCACCTCCATTTCTTTTCTTGTGCCCAGAGAGTCCCTTTTGGATAGAGTGCATTTTAACTTGTACCCTGTTGGCCCTTTTCTTCTCACCTTCTGTTTGTCAAGGAGTTTTGTATTTTTACACTCTGGTTTTAACTGCTGTAACTTTTCATTCTACTCTCCCTTTCAGCTGCCTTTCTTACAGCCTAAGTCATTTTAAATTTAAAGTGAAATACCATATTTTGAAAATGGACCACCAGAATTTTCTATTTCTCATAATTTTCATTAAGTTCTAAATACTTTTTAATTTTTTCTTTTTAGTTCTCCTTTAATCCATAGGTTACACAGATGATCCTTGACTTATGATGGGTTGTATTCTGACAAACACATCATAAATTTAAAACTCTTAAGTCAAATATTAAAATCTAATCTACCAAACATCACAGTCTAGCAAAGCTTTTGCACAATTATGGTTGTATAATTGGGCATTGTGGCTCTTTACTACTGTCCAACAATACAAGAAGATATAGTACTAAAAATTGCTTGTCCAGTACAACATAGGAATTTAAAATAGAGTTTCTGTTGAATGCATATTACTTTCACATAATTATAGAATTGAAAATTTATGAGTCAAACCATCAGAAGTTGGGAACTATCTCTATAGAATTGTTTGATTTAGCTTCCAAATATTTCAAATTGTTTAGATATTTTTTCCTTCTCATAATTTATATTTTATTGTTAGGACATAATTTGCATGACTTGGAATTTTTTAAGTTTACTGAGAATGTGGACTAAAATACATTGTAGCCTGGAAAATGTCATAAACACACTTGAAAAAATACTGAATTCTGTTTTGTTGGGTAGTATCTAATCTAACATGTCCTTCCTCATTTGGGGACTACTTGTTATATTTATTTATTACTGGGAGACAGTGTTTGAATTCTCCAACTATAATTTTACATTTCCTTCATTCAGTTATATAAGCTCATCCCTCTTGTGTCTTGTAGTTCTGCCACCAATTGTATAAAACTTTTATGATTCTTTTGTCGTATAGGTGAACTGATGCTTTTATCATTATCAAATGTCCTTCTTGATCTCTGATAACATATTTTGCCTTAAAATGGTTTTATTTAATATTGAAACAAACTTTACTGTTTTAGTTTGGCTAGAGTTAGAATGGCATATCTTTTTCTTTGTTTTTTTTCTTTTAAATCATTTGTGTATGTTTGTGTAGAATAAATAATTTGTAGTTAAATTATAGTTGAGTCTTGCTTTTCAATCAGTCTTCCATTCTTCCCTTTGAATTGGAATATTTAACTTATTTATATTCAATTGATGAGAACTGGTTTAAATCTGTCATTTCCTATTTGTTTTCTATTTATTCCCTTCTTAGTTTTCATTTTATTACTTTTCTGTCTTTGTATTGAATATTTTATGGATTCCATTTTACCATCTCATTGGCTTGATTGTTTTGTTGTTTTATTGGTTGATTTCATGTTCATAATATGAATCTTCAGCTCATCAGTCTACCTTCAAATTATATTATTCTACTTCAACCCCACAATAATTTACTTTCATTTCCCTCTGTTTTTAATATCTTCAGTGTTACATTTAATGGACAATTATAAATTCCATCATGCATTGTTTATTTATTTAAATACTTATCTTTTATATAGACTAAATAATAATAAACTATATTTGCCCTTATAGATGCTATTACCCTCTCTCCGTTACATCAGCGCATATTTCCATCTGGTATCTTTGACTTCTCCCTGAAAACACTCCATTTATCATTCCCTATAGTGCAAATGGTTGCTGATAAACTCCTCAGTTCTCTTGTATCTACAGCAATCTTTCTTAATTTTTTCTTGAAATGTATTTTCATTAGTTACACAATTCCAGGGTTATTTTTTTTTGATCTTGATCTGGTTGTTGAGTTTAAAGATATTGCTCTCCTGACATATCCCTTGTATTGTTTCCAGCAAGAAAAGCTGTCCTTCTTATCCTTGTTATCTTCTATATAAAAGTGTCTTTTAATTACAACTGCTTTTAAAAGTTTACTTCATCTGTATTTTTAAGCAATTTTATATGTTGAACTTGTTTAAATTTATTGTCTTTTTTTACTATTTCTTGGGGTTTTTTGAAATGTGGGTTTATAGTTTTCACCATATAAGGAAAAATTATCAATTCTATTACAAGTATTTTTCTGCCCTCAGTCCTCCTCCTCTACTTCTTCATGGATTCCAAATACATGAAGCCATATGATGTTTCAAAAATCAATCATAATCTCATTTTAACTCCTTTTTTCTTTGCATTATGGACTTAGTTCATTTGATTTTTTTCTGCAATATGTAATCTGCTGTTAATTCTATTTAATGTATTTTAAATTTTATTGTAGATTTATAACTCTAGAAGTTTCATTCGGTTCTTTATTTTATACAATGCTCTTATATTTCAGCATAAGAAGTGTCTTAATGTCCATTTCTGTATATTAGAGCATTTGTATGAATCTTATCAATTCTGGTTCACTTTTGATCGACAATTATTTTCATTTTGGTTCATAGTTTTGTTTTTTTTTTTCTTGCTTCTATTCCTCCCTAAAAATATTTGGATGTTTGATGAGAAGCTTGGCAAATTTTTTGGTCCTAGATATTTTTGGACTTCTATAAATATTCTTAAACTTCATTAGGTTACAATTATGTCAATTGAAAGTAGATTGACCCATCGGATCCTAAACTTGAAGGTCCTTTGATAGATCTATGACTTAGCTAGGTCAAGAGCTAATAATACCTTATTATGAATTTTCACTTACATGTTAAATGAATTCTATATCAAAGCCTCCTTAATTGCAAATTTATTATACTTTTCTTTTCAAATCTTGCAGGCTCTACTCCATGATTTATTAAATTAGTATATGCAGTAATGATATTATTCACCTGGTATGATTCTGATTCTTATATATGAGTCTGCTTCATTTTCAGATGTAAGGTATCTTGGAAATCATATTTTCATATTTTTTATTTTTCATCATTATTTAAGATGAGATGGTAAATTGAATCCCAAATAGTTCATGTTGTCTTGAAGGGGAAATACTTCTTTATGACTTTGATTGTGAATTTCTTGTCATTCCCAGCCATGTCAGTACCTTTCTTGAACCTAAGAATCCAAAACTTAACTGAACGCTCCAGTAAAATACAACTAGAATGTATGAGGGTTTCATTCTAAATTCTTTAAATAACTCTTATTAATTCAAACTAAGGTTTATATATATAATGGTAATATATATATATTATATATATATAATGGTAAGCATGACAGTATTAAATCTTTCATATCATGAAGAGGAATGATCTTACTTTGGTTATCTTTTAAATTAATATCAACAATCAGCCATCAAAAAATGCCGAGAGGAAAACACAATAATCCAGACAGATATAATTTAATCAGTTCAGTATTCAATGTGATCATTTTTTTTTTGCTTATCAGCCCTGCATTTCTTTTTACACATAAAAAATGATGTTTATTTCTTAAATTCATCAGAGATAGTTTTCTAATAAATAATTATTTTTCACAAATACTAATAAGTCTCCTCCATTATAATCTATTTTTGTGTACTTTTCAAAGAATGTCTTTATTTCTATGTAAAATATATCATATGTGTTTGTCTCAATATTTTTTATAAAATAAAAAACTAGTGACCTATCATGCTCTAGATCCTTCAGAATTCTGGTTGTGTTATGAATTTCTCCCTCCAATTTCCTTGTTATATGAAAACTTAATAGAATCAACAAATGGGACTTACTTAAACTGAAAAGTTTTTTCTCAGCAAGAGAAACAATAAGAGAGGTAAATAGGGAGCCTACATCATGGGAACAAATTTTTACTCCTCACACTTCAGATAGAGCCCTAATAACCAGAGTATACAAAGAACTCAAAAAATTAGACAATAAGATAACAAATAACCCAATCAACAAATGGGCCAAGGACCTGAACAGACACTTCTCAGAGGAGGACATACAATCAATGAACAAGTACATGAAAAAATGCTCACCATCTCTAGCAGTCAGAGAAATGCAAATCAAAATCACCCTAAGATACCATCTCACTCCAGTAAGATTGGCAGCCATTATGAAGTCAAACAACAACAAGTGCTGGCGAGGATGTGGCGAAAAGGGTACTCTTGTACATTGCTCGTGGGACTGCAAACTGGTGCGGCCAATTTGGAAAGCAGTATGGAGATTTCTGGGAAAGCTGGGAATGGAACCACCATTTGACCCAGCTATTGCCCTTCTGGGACTATTCCCTGAAGACCTTAAAAGAGCGTACTACAGGGATACTGCCACATCGATGTTCATAGCAGCACAATTCACAATTGCTAGACTGTGGAACCAACCCAGATGCCCTTCAATAGATGAATGGTTAAAAAAAACGTAGCATTTATACACCATGGAGCATTATGCAGCACTAAAAAATGACAAAATCATGGAATTTGCAGGGAAATGGATGGCACTAGAGCAGATTATGCTTAGTGAACTAGCCAATCCCTAAAAAACAAATACCAAATGTCTTCTTTGATATAATGAGAGCAACTAAGAACAGAGCAGGGAGGAAGAGCAGGAAGAAAAGATTAACATTAAACAGAGACATGAGGTGGGAGGGAAAGGGAGAGAAAAGGGAAATTGCATGGTAATGGAGGGAGACCCTCATTGTTACACAAAATTACATATAAGAGGTTGTGAGGGGAATGGGAAAAAAAAAACAAGGAGAGAAATGAATTACAGTAGATGGGGTAGAGAGAGAAGATGGGAGGGGAGGGGAGGGGGGATAGTTGAGGATAGGAAAGGTAGCAGAATACAACAGTTACTAATAGGGCATTATGTAAAAATGTGGATGTGTAACCGATGTGATTCTGCAATCTGTATTTGGGGTAAAATTGGCAGTTCATAACCAACTTGAATCTAATGCATGAAATATGATATGTCAAGAGCTTTGTAATGTTTTGAACAACCAATAAAAAAAAGAAAACTTAATTAACATTACATTGATGAATTCATCTAAATTAATCGTAAAACATGTTTTAGATACATGTTTCCTTATTAAACTATACACAGTCCCAGCTTACCAGAATAATTTTATGCAAAAGTAAACTAAACACATGCTGAACTGCACAAAAACTAAACAAGTTGGGATACTTGATTATTATTTCCTCTTATCCATTCACATTATCACAAACTTAAAGGAAATTTAAAAGTGGAGTAAATTGTTACATGAAATCAATAGATAATGTTTAAAAATGGTGCATTTTAAGAAAAGTGGAGACGGTGACTTCTCTCATCTCTGTGTTTTGAGTTTTCAGTCAGTGCACAGTCCACTTTCAAGGAGTAGAGCACCTATTCTTTCATGTTCTATTAAATTCTTTCAGGTTGCTCTCCAGCATAACTTAATTTTTTTTTTTTTTTTAATTTTTTATTGTTGGCTGTTCAAAACATTACATAGTTCTTGATATATCATATCCCATTTTTACCCCATATACAGATTGCAGAATCACATCAGTTACACATCCATTGATTTACATATTGCCATACTAGTGTCTGTTGTATTCTGATGCCTTTCCTATCCTCTACTATCCCCCCTCCCCTCCCCTCCCCTCCCCTCCCCTCCCCTCCCCTCCCCTCCCCTCTTCTCTCTCAGCTCCCTCTGCTGACATTCATTTGTCCCCCTTATATTATTTTTCCCCTTCCCCTCACTTCCTCTTGTATGTACTTTTGTATAACTCTGAGGGTCTCCTTCCATTTCCATGCATTTTCCCTTCTCTCTCCCTTTCCCTCCCACCTCTCATCCCTGTTTAATGTTAATCTTCTTCTCCTGCTCTTCGACCCTACTCTGTTCTTAGTTACTCTCCTTATATCAAAGAAGACATTTGGCATTTGTTTTTTAGGGATTGGCTAGCTTCACTTAGCATAATCTGCTCTAATGCCATCCATTTCCCTGTAAATTCTATGATTTTGTCATTTTTTAATGCAGAGTAATACTCCATTGTGTATAAATGCCACATTTTTTTTATCCATTCATCCATTGAAGGGCATCTAGGTTGGTTCCACAGTCTAGCTATTGTGAATTGTGCTGCTATGAACATAGATGTAGCAGTGTCCCTGTAGCATGCTCTTTTTAGGTCTTTAGGGAATAGACCGAGAAGGGGAATAGCTGGGTCAAATGGTGGCTCCATTCCCAGCTTTCCAAGAAATCTCCATACTGCTTTCCAAATTGGCTGCACCAATTTGCAGTCCCACCAGCAATGTACAAGTGTACCCTTTTCCCCACATCCTCGCCAGCACTTGTTGTTGTTTGACTTCATAATGGCTGCCAATCTAACTGGAGTGAGATGGTATCTTAGGGTGGTTTTGATTTGCATTTCTCTGACAGCTAGAGATGGTGAGCATTTTTTCATGTACTTGTTGATTGATTGTATGTCCTCCTCTGAGAAGTGTCTGTTCAGGTCCTTGGCCCATTTGTTGATTGGGTTGTTTGTTCTCTTATTGTCTAATTTTTTGAGTTCTTTGTATACTCTGGATATTAGGGCTCTATCTGAAGTGTGAGGAGTAAAGATTTGTTCCCAGGATGTAGGCTCTCTATTTACCTCTCTTATTGTTTCTTTTGCTGAGAAAAAACTCTTTAGTTTGAGTAAGTCCCATTTGTTGATTCTAGTTATTAACTTTTGTGCTATGGGTGTCCTATTGAGGAATTTGGAGCCCGACCCCACAGTATGTAGATCGTAGCCAACTTTTGCTTCTATCAGATGGCGTGTCTCTGATTTAATATCAAGCTCCTTGATCCATTTTGAATTTACTTTTGTGCATGGCGAGAGAAAGGGATTCAGTTTCATTTTGTTGCATATGGATTTCCAGTTTTCCCAGCACCATTTGTTGAAGATGCTATCCTTCCTCCATTGCATGCTTTTAGCCCCTTTATCAAATATAAGGTAGTTGTAGTTTTGTGGATTGGTTTCTGTGTCCTCTATTCTGTACCATTGGTCCACCCGCCTGTTTTGGTACCAGTACCATGCTGTTTTTGTTACTATTGCTCTGTAGTATAGTTTGAAGTCTGGTATCGCTATACCGCCTGATTCACCCTTCCTGCTTAGCATTGTTTTTGCTATTCTGGGTCTTTTGTTTTTCCATATGAATTTCATGATTGCTTTCTCTATTTCTACAAGAAATGCCGTTGGGATTTTGATTGGCATTGCATTAAACCTATAGAGAACTTTTGGTAATATCGCCATTTTGATGATGTTAGTTCTGCCTATCCATGAACAGGGTATATTTTTCCATCTTCTAAGATCTTCTTCTATTTCTCTCTTTAGGGTTCTGTAGTTTTCATTGTATAAGTCTTTCACCTCTTTTGTTAGGTTGATTCCCAAGTATTTTATTTTTTTTGAAGATATTGTGAATGGAGTGGTTGTCCTCATTTCCATTTCAGAGGATTTGTCGCTGATATACAGGAATGCCTTTGATTTATGCGTGTTGATTTTATATCCTGCCACTTTGCTGAATTCATTTATTAGCTCTAATAGTTTCTTTGTAGACCCTTTTGGGTCTGCTAGGTATAGAATCATGTCATCTGCAAATAGTGATAATTTAAGTTCTTCTTTTCCTATTTTGATGCCTTTAATTTCTTTCGTCTGTCTAATTGCTCTGGCCAGTGTTTCGAGAACTATGTTGAACAGAAGTGGAGAGAGAGGGCATCCCTGTCTTGTTCCAGATTTTAGAGGGAATGCCTTCAATTTTTCTCCATTCAGAATGATGCTAGCCTGAGGCTTAGCATAGATTGCTTTTACAATATTGAGGTATGTTCCTGTTATCCCTAGTTTTTCTAGAGTTTTGAACATAAAGGGATGCTGTACTTTGTCAAATGCTTTTTCCGCATCTATCGAGATGATCATATGATTCTTATTTTTAAGTCTATTGATGTGATGAATAACATTTATTGATTTCCGTATATTGAACCAGCCTTGCATCCCAGGGATGAATCCTACTTGATCATGGTGCACAATTTTTTTGATAAGTTTTTGTATCCGAGTGGCCAGAATTTTATTGAGGATTTTTGCATCTAGGTTCATTAGAGATATTGGTCTGTAGTTTTCTTTCTTTGAAGTGTCTTTGTCTGGTTTAGGTATCAGGGTGATGTTGGCCTCGTAGAATGAATTTGGAAGTTCTCCCTCTTTTTCTATTTCCCGAAGTAGCTTGAAAAGTATTGGTATTAGTTCCTCTTTAAAGGTTTTGTAAAACTCTGCTGTATACCCATCTGGTCCTGGGCTTTTCTTAGTTGGTAGTCTTTTGATGGTTTCTTCTATTTCCTCAATTGATATTGGTCTGTTTAGGTTGTCTATATCCTCCTGACTCAATCTGGGCAGATCATATGACTTAAGAAATTTATCTATGCCTTCACTATCTTCTAATTTATTGGAGTATAAGGATTCAAAATAATTTTTGATTATCTTCTGTATTTCTGAAGTGTCTGTTGTGATATTGCCTCTATCATCCCGTATGTTAGTAATTTGAGTTCTCTCTCTTCTTCTCTTCGCTAGCATGGCTAAGGGTCTGTCGATTTTGTTTATTTTTTCAAAGAACCAACTTTTAGTTTTGTCAATTTTTTCAATTGTTTCTTTTGTTTCGATTTCATTAATTTCAGCTCTGATTTTAATTATTTCTTGCCTTCTACTTCTTTTGCTGTTGTTTTGCTCTTCTTTTTCTAGGATTTTGAGATGAAGTATGAGATCATTTATTTGTTGGTTTTTTCTTTTTTTAAGGAATGAACTCCAAGCAATGAATTTTCCTCTTAGAACTGCTTTCAATGTGTCCCATAGATTCCGATATGTTGTGTCTGTGTTTTCATTAATCTCTAAGAATTTTTTAATTTCTTCCTTGATGTCTTCTATAACCCATTGATCATTCAGTAACCTATTGTTCATTCTCCAAGTGATGTATTCTTTTCCCTTCCTTCTTTTATCGTTGATTTTCAGTTCCATTCCATTATGATCAGATAGGATGCATGGTATTATCTCTACTCCTTTATATTGTCTAAGAGTTTCCCTGTGACATAATATATGATCTATTTTTGAGAAGGATCCATGTGCTGCTGAGAAAAAAGTGTAACTGCTTGATGTTGGGTGGTATACTCTATATATGTCAATTAAGTCTAGGTTATTAATTGTGTTATTGAGTTCTATAGTTTCCTTATTCAACTTTTGTTTGGAAGATCTGTCCAGTGGTGATAGAGGTGTGTTGAAGTCTCCCATGATTATTGTATGGTGGTCTATTAGACTCTTGAACTTGAGAAGAGTTTGTTTGATGAACATAGCTGCACCATTGTTTGGGGCATATATATTTATGATTGTTATGTCTTGTTGGTGTATGGTTCCCTTGATCAGTATGTAGTATCCCTCTTTATCCCTTTTGATTAACTTTGGCTTGAAATCTATTTTATTTGATATGAGTATGGATACTCCTGCTTGTTTCCGAAGTCCATATGAGTGATATGATTTTTCCCAACCTTTCACCTTCAGCCTATGTATGTCTTTTCCTATCAAATGCGTCTCCTGTAGGCAGCATATTGTTGGGTCTTGTTTTGTGACCCATTCTACTAGCCTGTGTCTCTTGATTGGTGAGTTTAAGCCATTAACATTTAGGGTTATTATTGAGATATGGGTTGTTCTTCCAGCCATATTTGTTTATTTATGTTAGTAAACATGGTTTGTTTTCCTCTTTGATTATTTTCCCCCCTTTAGTGTCCTACCTCCCACTGTTGGTTTTCATTGTTATTTTCCATTTCCTCTTCCTGTAATGTTTTGCCAAGGATGTTTTGAAGAGATGGTTTTCTAGCTGCAAATTCTTTTAACTTTTGTTTATCGTGGAAGGTTTTAATTTCATCTTCCATCCTGAAGCTTAATTTCGCTGGAAACACAATTCTTGGTTGGAACCCATTTTCTTTCAGTGTTTGAAATATGTTATTCCAGGATCTTCTAGCTTTCAGAGTCTGTGTTGAAAGATCAGCTGTTATCCTGATTGGCTTACCCCTAAATGTGATCTGCTTCCTTTCTCTTGTAGCTTTTAAAATTCTCTCCTTATTCTGTATGTTGGGCATCTTCATTATAATGTGTCTAGGTGTGGGTCTCTTATGATTTTGCACATTCGGCGTCCTGTAGGCTTCTAGGATTTGGGGTTCTGTCTCATTCTTCAAGTCTGGGAAGTTTTCTCGTATTATTTCATTGAATAGATTGCTCAATCCTTTGGTTTGAAACTCTGTCCCTTCCTGTATCCCAATGACTCTTAAATTTGGTCTCTTGATCTTATCCCATATTTCTTGGATGTTCTGCTCATGGTTTCTTAACAGTCTTGCTGAGCTGTCTATGTTCTTTTCAAGTTGAAATACTTTATCTTCATTGTCTGATGTTCTGTCTTCTAAGTGTTCTACTCTGCTGGTAGTATTCTCAATTGAGTTTTTAAGTTGGCTTATTGCTTCCTGCATTTCTAGGATTTCTGTTTGTTTGTTTTTTATAACCTCTATTTCCCTGTGTAGTTGATCTTTTGCTTCTTGGATTTGTTTATGTAATTCATTGTTGAAGTGATCTTTCATTGTCTGATTTTGCTGTCTGATGTCTTCCTTGAGACTCCAGATCATCTGAAGCATGTATATCCTGAATTCTTTATCTGACATTCCATCTGCTGCAGCTATTACCTCTTCTAATGTTGAGTTGACCTGCATTGCTTGTGGACCTTTCTTTCCTTGTCTCTTCATACTGTTTGCGTTCCTTTCTACTTAGTGAAACTGTTGTGTTATTGAATTTTCCCCCTATAATTTATATTGGTCTTGTATAGTTGCAAAGTCTCCCTCGCAGGCGCGGGCGGCGGCTCTGTCCCTCTGTGGGCCGCTAGGCTTGTTCTGTGGGTGGTCACAGTTCTGTCTACTTTGCAGGTGCAGGCAGCGGCACTGCCCCTCTGCAGGCCTCTGGGGCTGTACTGCCAGTGGGTCGCAGGTCCGCCTACCTTGCAGGTGCGGGGGGGGGGGCGGCTCTACCCTTCCTCAGGCCACTGGGCCTGTTCAGTCTCTCGGTTGCAGGTCTGGCCTGTTCTGATGGTGGTCACAGTTCCACCTACCTGGCAGGCGCGGGGGGTGGGGGGCGGCTCTGCCCCCCAGCAGGCCCCTGGGCCTGCTCTGTGCGTGGTCACAGTTCCCTCTACCTTGCCGTTGCAGGGGGAGGGGGCGGCTCTGCCTCTCAGCAGGCTGCTGCTCCTCTTCTGCCAGTGGGTCGCAGGCCCGCCTACCTTGCAGGAGTGATTGGAAGCTCTGTCCCACCGCGGGCCACTGGGCCTTTTCTGTCGGTGGTCACCTGGCAGGGGCGGGGGATGGGGGGTGGCTCTGCCCCTCAGCAGGCCGCTGGGCCTGCTCTGTGCGTGGTCACAGTTCCCTCTACTTTGCCGGCGCAGGGGGAGGGGGCGACTCTGCCTCTCAGCAGGTCGCTGCTCCTCCTCTGCCGGTGGGTCGCAGGCCCGCCTACCTTGCAGGAGTGATTGGAAGCTCTGTCCCGCCGCGGGCCACTGGGCCTTTTCTGTCCGTGGTCACAGTTCCCCTATCTGGCAGGCGCGGGGGGTGGGGGGCGGCTCTGCCCCTCAGCAGGCCGCTGGGCCTGCTCTGTGCGTGGTCACAGTTCCCTCTACTTTGCCGGCGCAGGGGGAGGGGGCGGCTCTGCCTCTCAGCAGGTCGCTGCTCCTCTTCTGCCGGTGGGTCGCAGGCCCGCCCACCTTGCAGGAGTGATTGGAAGCTCTGTCCCACCGCGGGCCACTGGGCCTTTTCTGTCGGTGGTCACCTGGCAGGGGCGGGGGGTGGTGGGTGGCTCTGCCCCTCAGCAGGCCGCTGGGCCTGCTCTGTGCGTGGTCACAGTTCCTTCTACCTTGCAGGTGCAGGGGGAGGGGGCGGCTCTGCCTCTCAGCAGGTCGCTGCTCCTCTTCTGCAGGTGGGTCGCAGGCCCGCCTACCTTGCAGGAGTGATTGGAAGCTCTGTCCCGCCGCGGGCCACTGGGCCTTTTCTGTCCGTGGTCACAGTTCCCCTACCTGGCAGGCGCGAGTGGTGGGGGGCGGCTCTGCCCCTCAGCAGGCCGCTGGGCCTGCTCTGTGCGTGGTCACAGTTCCCTCTACCTTGCCGGTGCAGGGGGAGGGGGCGGCTCTGCCTCTCAGCAGGTCGCTGCTCCTCTTCTGCCGGTGGGTCGCAGGCCCGCCTACCTTGCAGGAGTGATTGGAAGCTCTGTCCCACCGCGGGCCACTGGGCCTTTTCTGTCGGTGGTCACCTGGCAGGGGCGTGGGGTGGGGGGTGGCTCTGCCCCTCAGCAGGCCGCTGGGCCTGCTCTGTCCATGGTCACAGTTCCCCTACCTGGCAGGCGCGAGGGGTGGGGGGCGGCTCTGCCCCTCAGCAGGCCGCTGGGCCTGCTCTGTGCGTGGTCACAGTTCCCTCTACCTTGCCGGCGCAGGGGGAGGGGGCGGCTCTGCCTCTCAGCAGGTCGCTGCTCCTCTTCTGCAGGTGGGTCGCAGGCCCCCCTACCTTGCAGGAGTGATTGGAAGCTCTGTCCCGCCGCGGGCCACTGGGCCTTTTCTGTCGGTGGTCACCTGGCAGGGGCGGGGGATGGGGGGTGGCTCTGCCCCTCAGCAGGCCGCTGGGCCTGCTCTGTGCGTGGTCACAGTTCCCTCTACTTTGCCGGCGCAGGGGGAGGGGGCGGCTCTGCCTCTCAGCAGGTCGCTGCTCCTCCTCTGCCGGTGGGTCGCAGGCCCGCCTACCTTGCAGGAGTGATTGGAAGCTCTGTCCCACCGCGGGCCACTGGGCCTTTTCTGTCGGTGGTCACCTGGCAGGGGCGGGGGGTGGGGGGTGGCTCTGCCCCTCAGCAGGCCGCTGGGCCTGCTCTGTGCGTGGTCACAGTTCCCTCTACCTTGCCGGTACAGGAGGAGGGGGCGGCTCTGCTTCTCAGCAGGTCGGTGCTCCTATTCTGCAGGTGGGTCGCAGGCCCGCCTACCTTGCAGGAGTGATTGGAAGCTCTGCCCCGCCGCGGGCCACTGGGCCTTTTCTGTCCGTGGTCACAGTTCCCCTACCTGGCAGGCGCGAGTGGTGGGGGGCAGCTCTGCCCCTCAGCAGGCCGCTGGGCCTGCTCTGTGCGTGGTCACAGTTCCCTCTACCTTGCCGGTGCAGGGGGATGGGGCGGCTCTGCCTCTCAGCAGGCTGCTGCTCCTCTTCTGCCAGTGGGTCGCAGGCCCGCCTACCTTGCAGGAGTGATTGGAAGCTCTGTCCCGCCGCGGGCCACTGGGCCTTTTCTGTCCGTGGTCACAGTTCCCCTATCTGGCAGGCGCGGGGGGTGGGGGGTGGCTCTGCCCCTCAGCAGGCCGCTGGGCCTGCTCTGTGGGTGGTCACAGTTCCCTCTACTTTGCCGGCGCAGGGGGAGGGGGCGGCTCTGCCTCTCAGCAGGTCGCTGCTCCTCTTCTGCTGGTGGGTCGCAGGCCCGCCCACCTTGCAGGAGTGATTGGAAGCTCTGTCCCACCGCGGGCCACTGGGCCTTTTCTGTCGGTGGTCACCTGGCAGGGGCGGGGGGTGGGGGTGGCTCTGCCCCTCAGCAGGCCGCTGGGCCTGCTCTGTGCGTGGTCACAGTTCCCTCTACCTTGCCGGTGCAGGGGGAGGGGGCGGCTCTGCCTCTCAGCAGGTCGCTGCTCCTCTTCTGCAGGTGGGTCGCAGGCCCGCCTACCTTGCAGGAGAGCATAACTTAATTTTGAAAATGAAAATTATGTTCTGAATTCAAATGTATACTCCATGAAAGCTATCTACTATTCTTTGTTACAGAAGGTTATATCTTAAAAATAGCTTAATATGTGCTGGAATGACATTAAGATAATCTTGAGCTGGGCACAGTGGCTCAGGCCTATAATCCCAGTGGCTCAGGAGGCTAAGACAGGAGGATCATGAGTTCAAAGCCAGCCTCAGCAATGGCGAGGCACTAAGCAACTCAGCTGACACCCTGTCTCTAAATAAAATAAAGAATAGGGCTGAGGATGCTTAGTGGCCAAGTGTCCCTGTGTTCAATCCCTGGTATAACAAAAGGTAATATTGAGAAACAACTTCACTATCATCAATTTCATCCTTTTCCAATTACTGAAGATTAAGGCTAGGAAAGAAGACATGCAGAATCAGTGAAATAACTAATGGCATTAGGTATAGTCTTGGGTAGAATTTTGGGATAAAAGCTCAAATATATGCAATTTGTTCACAATTATTTTACTAGTAAATTTTACAAAAGAATTCTGGGAGTTAACAAAGCCTTTAAGTATCTGAATTTGATATTGCTTTTCTAAATTATATGGAGTATAGAATAAAAAGAAATATTAGAGCCTGGCATGGTGGTGCACGCCTGTAATCTTAGCAGCTCAGGAGGCTGAGGCAGGAGGATCTTCTTGGGTTCAAAGTCAGCCTCAGCAAAAGTGAGGCACGAAGCAACTCAATAAGATCCTGTCTCTAAATAAAATACAAAATAGGGCTGGGGATATGGCCCAGTGGCTGAGTGCCTCTGAGTTCAATCCCCAGTACTGAAAAAAAAAAAAAAGAAAAGAAAAAGAAAAGAAATATTAGAGATGTAGTTATAAAAATAGTGCCTAACAATATAAAAGTATGTTTAGTTTATGACAAAGAAATTTAAATTGGATAAGAATGTTTGATGGTTATTACCAAGCAAACCACCATTGGCAGTGCATATAGCAGTATTTTAGGCCCCTTTGGCTCCTATCATTCTTTGAAATGCAATAATTATGAATGTAGCAATTTGCTAAATGCAAATGTAACTTTTTTGTGTGTGTGAGGTACTGGGAATTGAACCCAGGGTCTCACACATGTTAGGCAAGGACTGCACCATTGACCTACATTGCCAAACCCTATAAAACACCAACCAAAAATAAATAAATAAGCTGGGTGTGGTGGCACACGCTTGTAATCCCAGAGGCTCAAGAGGATAAGTGAGAGAGGACCATAACAAGTTCAAGGACAGCCTCAGCAAATGAGTAAGGCCCTATGCAACTTAACAAGACCCTGTGTCAAAATAAAATGTAGAAAGATCTGAAAATGTAGTTCAATGATAAATTTTCTCTGTGTTAAATCCCCTGTACCAAAAATAAATAAATAAACAAATAAGAATATAAATTGAACCAGTAAAGGAGAATGGGGGAAGAGGAGGAGGAGGGAAAGCAATGGGACAGGGACAGTCACATGTATGGACATATCACAGGTATGTATGACAAGTCACATGTATGTATGATTTTGTAAAAATGAACCAAACTACTATGTAGAACTATAATGCACTATTAAGAGGAAAAAATACAAACAGAACAAAATAATTTCTTGTTTTTATTGTAAAGCATTATCTACCCAGAAATTTCTGAAAAAAAAGTGTTTCTACTTGTATGACTTAATATATAGATTTGATATAAAAATCATTGACTAAATGTGCTTTTGTATAGGTAATAGAAATTTTGTGTTTGCAACCTATTGTGTTTTTATACAAAGTATAACAGAGGTGTACTCAGGGGTCTTTATTTCTGTTAGCTTTCTTCTATTTTAATTATAGGCAAAGAGATCAGAATTAGATGAAATAGCAGGACTAAGATTAAGAAGAGGATGCTATATAATATGGAATCCAGGCATTACTAGCAAAATAACCATAAGAGAAATGCAGCTGAAACTTGACTTTGGAGTTTGTGGAGTCTGAAATCTGATCAAGATTAATTTCCAAATGTCAAGCACTTGCATGATGTTGCAAACATTATGAGAGCTCACTCCTTATAACAATTGCTACCCTTTTCTTTTAATAATGGAATCTTAAATTCTAGCTGGGCCTATCACTGCTTAGTTCAAAACCACAGTTCTCTCTCAAAGCCAGGTTTACTCAACTTCTAAATAGTGACATAAAAGTTGAGGTGATGATAACAATTCCAAATGATGTCATAAAACAAAAACAGAATAGATACTTCTCAACAGAACACATACAAATAACAAATCCATGACTTAAAAAATTATCACTAATAATTATGTCAATGATTAAGATAACAGTGACATATCACTTCAGACCTGTCAGAACGACTGGTACAAAAGGATGAAATGAAAAATATTGGCAGAAAAATAGAGAAAGAAAAACCCTTGTATATTATTGATGGAAATATGAACCAGTATATTTAATGTGACAAACTACATGGAAGTTATGCAGAAAGCTAAAAATAGAATTACCATGTGATCCATATATCTCAGTTTTACACACACACACACACAGATGGACTTGAAATCCACATGTCAAAGAGATAATGCATTCTATTTTAATCGAAGCATTATTTAAAACAGCCAAGATATAGAATCAACCTAAGTGTTCATCAATGGATTAATGGATAAAGAATTTGTGTCTCATACACAAATACATGCACATCCCATAACAGAGTCCTATTCAACCTTTAAAAATAAGGAAATTGTGGCATTAGAGACAATGTGGGTGAACCTGGATGACATTAATTCAGTTAAGTGACATTACCTTAAACCAGGTACAGAAAGACAAAAATTGCATGTTATCACTTACTTAAAACAATAAAAAATCAAAAACAGAAAGTAAATGGGAGGATGGGGTTGGGGAAACAGGAAGATGTTGATAAAGGGTACAAAGTTGTGATTAAATTATAACCATTAAAAATAAAAATCAAAAGAAAAAGAAAAAAGAAGCCTGTCCTCTACTCTGCTATCAGGAATGTGACAGCAACAACTACCTTGGTTTCCAGGTAGGAGCTACAAATTGAGAGTAGCAGAGTAACAGTAAGGAAGAGATCTTCTCTCCAACACCCCCATGCTCCAATTCTAATTGTGAATCATAAGTCAAATATGAACCTGAGAGAGAAACACCCAGTGAGTATTCTGATATGCAAGAATATACAAAACAATCTTTTTAGAAATATATTTCAGCTCTGAGATATCTACATTTCATATCTGCAATAAATGGGAATAAAAATATTTTCAAATTTTTATTTCAGTTTTTTCAAGTATCCTAATTATATTCTATTCAATCTCATCATCACATTATTTATATCCACTGAGCATCAAACACTTAGTTTTAGGGAGAGACAGGAATAGGCAGTCGAGTGACGGAAGTTAGTTTATTATTTAAAATGTGGTACCATTTAACTTCAGTACTTTCTTCTTCACCTTTAGCTGAATAAACTGACAAACATTGTTATAAATCATAAAATATCCTTGGAAGTAAAAAGTTTATTAAAAATTGTATTAAAAATTAACATATATTTCAAAGAACATAATTTTATATTTTACTTAAATGTACTAAGAAATCCATATTTAATTTTCAAGTATTGTAAGACATTACATAATGTAATCAGAAGATTCCTTCTTGAAACAGAGGAATTTTAAATAGTAGGGAACCAAGAAGACATTGTGGGGAAGGATATAGTATTCAATAAATGGTGATGGGAAGACTGGAAAACCATGTGAAAAAGAATGAAATTGGTTGCTCACATCATAAGGTTTTCACAAAATCAAAATGAATCAAAAGCTATCCCTAAATCCAGAAATTATACCACTTTTAGGAAAAAAATAGAGGAATGATTGCTTGACATTGGTCTTGATGATAAATATTTGTAGGTACATCAAAAGCACAGGTGACAAAAGCAAATATAAATAAGAAGGATTATATTGAACTTAAAAGACTCTATAGGTCAAAGAAAACAATCAAAAAATGAATGGTCTGTATATTGGAAGAAAACACTTGTGTACCATGTATTTGATAAAAAGATATATCCAAAATATATAAAGAACACACCCAGTTCGAAAGCAAAATATCTAATAACTTGATAAAACATCAACAAAAGACATGAATAGGCATTTCTTCAAAGAAGACATAAAAATCACTAACAGGTATGTGAAAAGGTTCTCAACATCATTAATCATCAGGGAAGTGTAAATCAAAACTACAATGAGATATCACCTCGCACCAGTAAGAATGGATATTATCATAAAGCAAACAAATAACAAGTGTTTGAGAGAGTATGGAAAAGGGAAAATCCTTTCTACAGAATTCATGGGAATGTCAGTTGGTGCAGCAATTGAAGGAAACAGGATGGAAGTGTCTATAGAAATTAAAACTAGAACTACCATATAAGATAGAAGTCTCTCTGGGGTTTTTACCCAAAGGAAATGAAATCACCCCCTAGTAAAAATACCAGCCCTCCAGTGTTCATTGCAGCCTTATTCACAATAGTCAAAACATGTAAATAACCCAAGTATCCATTTGACAGATAACGAACAAGAAGGTTACACAATGGAATATTCAGCTTTTAAAATAAGTTGATTTTTTCCATTTGTGATGACATGGATAAACCTAGAGGATATTATATTAATTGAAATAAACTTGTGAAACCAGCAGTCACATTTTCTATTAGGAGTGGTTCTTGATCATCTCTAATAAGTTGGGAATTATTTAATCACTGAAGATGCACAGATCTATTGGATAGATATCAATCCTTGAATTAATGGGGGAGGGAGTCTATATTTTAGTGCGGTATCCAGAAATTAACTGAGCATACAAAGATGGTAAAATGAAAAATAAAGAAGTTAAAATGGAAAACAAAATGGTAATCATGGGATTTAGATAATACTGTCAGATAATACAATAAGCAAAGGGTAGAGGGGACGGAAAGTACACTGGCTGGCGAGCACTCTTGGAGGTAGCTCATTTATGACAGTTAACTAAAGCCATGAGTAAAACATACAAGATCTGGCTACAGAGCATGTCATGAAGAGAGAACAGAGAGTACAGAAGCCTGTGATTTTTAGAAATGGTAAAAGAACCATCATGATTAAGCAGAAATTGAGATGAGAACCCGGAAGAGATGCAAAAGCCAGACAGGGTCTTGCAGACCATGTGGAAAACAGCATGTATTCTAAATATTTCATGCATCTATTGAAGGGAGTAGAAAAATCATGTGGTTTGAGTAGGAAAATCATGTGGTCTGATTTTCATTTAAAAAAAAAACGTGTTTTTTGCTTCTATGTGAAGAATAAGGACATTAAAGACAACAGGAGTGAAAGCCAGTGAGAATGGTAGTTCAGCAGTCCATCCTAGAGATGATAGTGACGTTAACAAAGAAGATACAAGTTTTCCATTTTTGTGTGAATCCTCTGTCTGCTTGCTCATCACTTAAAGTAGGATGCTCTGTCATATCAAAACTTTGCATCAGGGGAAATTTTACAAGGGATTCTTTCTTAGTGGGTTTGATTAAGATTTTAAAGGAGGAAGCATTAAATGCCAAGGTAATCAGTCCAAAGCATTTATTAAAGGGACTTAAATTCAGAGGACTGCAGAATTCTCACAATGAGCAGAAAGGAATAGAGATGTTCTACTTGAGTTTTCCATGTCAAGAAGGTCAGATTATCAGTATAGAGGAGGGTTTAAGCCATTAGGCATAGGGCTGGGGCTTGTTTCTATGTGTTTAACAAATGGTTTGATCTTGCAGTATTTCTGAGAACAATCTATACAACTTTATCAGTACCTTAGAACTTTTTTTTTTTGACATATACAAGTTTAATGTACTGACTATGAAAAACCCCAGAAAGATTTTTTTTTTCAAATGTATTTGTTCTAACCAGTTATACATGACAGCAGAATGCTCTTTGATTCTTTGTACACAATTGGAGCAGAATTTTTCACTTCTTTGGTTGTACCCAAAGTAGGATCATGTTGAGGGCCACAGACAAGTCAAGATGGCGCCTGGCACTTTGCCAGGAGGAGTGGTTTGAGAAGTAATGCCAGCGAGCCATTAAGATGATGGAGATTCCTTAATGACTGACTGCTGTGTCTGGATTATGTCAATTAAGTTAAGCTGTGTATAATATTAAGATGATAAGGATTCCTTAATGACTGATTGCTGTAACTGAATGATGCTAAACTGAGTCAAGCTGTGTATTCAGTTATGTATATATACCTCTGCTGTCGTACAATAAAGAGGCTCCTGCTGTATCAATCTTCACAAGTTGCTTGTCACCCCCCGGTTATTTTGCCCAGCCAGACTGCGGCAGGATCACACCATTCATGCAATCGTGCATGTACCTAGGGTAATGATGTCCATCTCATTCCACTGTCTTTCCTACACCCATGTCCCCTCCCCCACTCTTTGCCCCATCCGAAGTTCCTCCACTTATGCCATGCCCACTCCCCATTATGTATTAGCCTCCACTTATCACAGAAAACATTCTGCCTTTGGTTTTTTTTGGGGGGGGGATTGGCTTATTTTGCTTTGCATGATATTCCACAATTCCATACATTTACCTGCAAATGCCATAATTTTATTCTCTTGTATTGCTGAGTAATACTCTACCACAGTTTTTTATTCTTCATCAAGGGCATATAGGTTGGTTCCAAAGTGAGGCTATTGTGAATTGTACTGCTATGAACATTGATGTGGCTGCATTACTGTAGTATGCTGATTTTAAGTCATTTGTCTATAGACCAAGGAGTGGGATAGCTG
Source organism: Marmota monax (assembly GCF_021218885.2). Classification (NCBI taxonomy): domain Eukaryota; kingdom Metazoa; phylum Chordata; class Mammalia; order Rodentia; family Sciuridae; genus Marmota; species Marmota monax. The sequence continues at coordinate 51,310 of NW_026692939.1, forward strand.
GGTCAAATGGTGGTTCCATTCCAAGTTTTCTAAGGAATCTCCACACTGCTTTCCAGATTGACCTACACCAATTTGCAGTCCCACCAGCAATGTAAGAGTATGCCTTTTCCCTCACATCCTTGTCAACACTTATTGTTTGTATTCTTGATAACTGCTATTCCTGAGATGAGATCTTAGAGTAGTTTTGATTTGTATTTCTCTAATTACTAGAGATGTCAAACATTTTTTCATTTGCTTGTTGATCGATTGTGTACCTTATTCTTAAATGTGTCTGTTCATCTCCTTAGCTCATTTATTGATTGTGTGTGTTAAGTTTTTTTTTTTTTTGAGTTCTTTATATATCCCTGAGATTAGTGCTCTATCTGAGGTGTGTGTGGCAAAAATTTACTACCACAATGTAGGCTCTCTCTTCACCTCATTGATTGTTTCTTTTTCTGAGAAGAAGCTTTTTAGTTTGAATTCATCCCATTTGTTGATTCTTGATTTTATTTCTTGTGCTTTAGGAGTCTTGTTAAGTAAGTATGGACCTAATTCAACATGATTCATCATGTTGATGTGGGCTTACTTTTTCTTCTATGAGGTGTAGGGTCTCTGGTTTAATTCCTAGGTCCTTGATCCACTTTGAGTTGAGTTTTGTGCATGGTGAGAGATAGGGGTTTATTTTCATTCTGCTGCATAAGGATTTTCAGATTTCCTAGCAACATTTGTTGAAGAGGATATAATTTCTCCAGTGTGTGTTCTTTGGTGCCATTATCTAGTATGAGATAACTGTATTTATGTGGGTTTGTCTCTGTGTCCTCTATTCTGTACCATTGGTCTACATATCTATTTTGGTGCCAATACCATGCTGTTTTGGTTACTACAGCTTCATAGTATAGTCTAAGGTTTGGTATTGTGATACCTCCTGCTTCACTCTTCTTGCTAAGGATTGCTTTAACTATTCTGGGTAGTATGGACATTTTTGACAATATTAATTTTGCCTATCCAAGAGCATAGGAGATCTTTCCATCTTCTAAAGTCTTCTTCAATTTCTTTCTTTAGTGTTCTGTAGTTTTCATTGTAGAGGTCTTTCACCTCTTTTGTTAAATTGACTCCCAACTATTTTATTTTGTTTTTTGAGGCTAATGTGAATGGGGTAGTTTTCATAAATTCTCTTTCAAATGGTTCATCACTGATGTATAGAGATTCATTTGCTTTATGAGTATTGATTTTGTATCCTTCTACTTTTCTTGAATTCATGTATTAATTATGGAAGTTTTCTGGTAGAATTTTTTGGATCCTCTATGAATAGAATCATGTTTCTCATTGGCAAACAGTGATAGGTGTAGTTCTTCTTTTTCCTGTTCATATCCCTTTAATTTCTTTTGTCTAATTGTTAGAGTCTGTAAACAAGTCAAAATAACACCTGGCATTTTGCCAGGGGAATGTTAGAGTTCGTAAACAAGTCTGGATGGTGCCTGGCAAAACGCCAGAGGGAGTGGTTTGAGAAGTAACAAAAGCGAGCCATTAAGTGTGGAGATTCCTTATTGGTTGACTGATGTATCTAGTTTATGCTAATTAGATAAGCTGTGTGGAATGTATAAATACTGCTCCTGTCCTACAATAAACGGCTCCTACTCCTGCTGTATCAAGTACACAAGTTATTCGTCACCCCCCCCAGGTTATTTTGCTGCAGCCGGACTGCGGCAGATGGTGGCCCGTTACGGGGAGCCCCGGGACACTCGGGGGTAAGTGACGAAAAAAAGCTGCCCGTCCATAGATAGGACGGGAGCAAATCTGCTCGTCCCTAGGCAGATAGGGCGAGAGGAAAAATGGCCATTTCAAGAAAATGGAGAAGATTGATGCAGTATGTTTGTGTCTTGTTTTGTCTCAGTGTATTGTATTGTCTTTATGATGAAAATATGGAAGGGGTGAGAAGTAAATTACTAAGGGAAGAAGGCACCCCAGTGGAACCAAGAATAGTTAGGGCATGTGTTGATGGAAGCCCAGGAACTCTAGTCAGAAAGAAAAAGAAAGTTCAGAAGAAGAAAGATTATCAGGAAAAAAGTTGCAGCAAAAGGCTATTACTGAATACTTTTCGTTACTGGAGGGTGCATGAAGCAGAGAGGCGGCTGCCGAGTGTGCAAGCCGGACACAGCACAGCAAGGATTTTCCAAGAGGCGGTGGCGACTGGCCCTTCCCCGCCTCCTGGCCGGGGAGCTGGCTCTTCCACTGCTGTGAGCCCAAATCTAGACCTGACCTGGAGGCACAGTCTCGCAGGCTCTTGCTCCCTGTGCCCAGTAGCAGTTTGAGTCCGGGACACTCCCCAGGGCCATCTGGGGCTGCCCAGGACGCTACAGCTGATGTTTGGTCATTTTCAATGCCAATTAGCTACAATGGTTCTCCCACACCTGGAAGCTGATGAGTAATAAGCACTATTAATGCTTATTTCAAATGCAAAAAAAATCTTGAGATAATGTACTAAATTGTTCAGAAGGTTGTTTTCTTAGTAGAATGCTATAGGATTTTCTTTAGCCATCCGGAGTTCCTGCCTTCGTCCCAGTGCCGGTAAAGACCAAGGTGGAAGAATTTCCAGTGTTGCTGAGAACCGGACTGAGATTTCAGCTGAGAACCGGACGAGACTTCGGATTAAGCTAGCTGCCTGCAGAACTTACCTGGACTGTGATTTAAGCTAGCTGCCTGCAGAACTTACCTGGACTGTGATTTACCTGGACTGTGAGTTAATCTATTGAGACACTGCTTTACCTGGACTGAGACAACAAACTGTAATCTATAACAAATTGTAACTCGGTATCTTTGCAAACGGTGTCATTGCTGGTATAATTTTTCCAAGGGCTTCTTGCATGGAGCCATCAATTGGCTTGGTATTGTGGCATTTTGTATCCTCCCTTTCTGTTTGTAGCAGGTTATTTATGGTGTTTCTGTAAAAACCACTATGGTCGTTATTTAAATTAAACAAAAGGGGGAAATGTTAGAGTCTGTAAACAAGTCAAAATAACACCTGGCATTTTGCCAGGGGAATGTTAGAGTTCGTAAACAAGTCTGGATGGTGCCTGGCAAAACGCCAGAGGGAGTGGTTTGAGAAGTAACAAAAGCGAGCCATTAAGTGTGGAGATTCCTTATTGGTTGACTGATGTATCTAGTTTATGCTAATTAGATAAGCTGTGTGGAATGTATAAATACTGCTCCTGTCCTACAATAAACGGCTCCTACTCCTGCTGTATCAAGTACACAAGTTATTCGTCACCCCCCCAGGTTATTTTGCTGCAGCCGGACTGCGGCATCTAATTGCTCTGGCTACTGAGTGTTTCAAGAACCATGTTAAATAGAAGTGGATACAGAGGGCATGTCTGTCTTGTTCCAGGTTTAGAGGGAATGCTTCCAATTTTCTCCATATAGAATGATGCTGGCCTTGGGTTTAGCATAGATAGCTTTTACAATGCAGAGGTATGTTCCTACTTTTCCTAGATTTTCTAGTGTTTTGAACGTGAAAGTTTGCAGTATTTTGTCAAATTCTTTCTCTGCACCAATTGATATAATCATATGATTCTTATCTTTAAGTCTATTGATGTGATGTATTACAACGTTATTGATTTCCATATGTTTAACTAAACTTGCATCCTTGGAATAAACACCACTTATCATCGTGCACAATATCTTAAATATGATTTTGCATGTGATTTACCAGAATTTTATTGAGAATTTTTGCATCCATGTTTATCATGGATATTGGTCTGAAATTTCTTTCCTTAATATGTCTCTGGTTTTGGTTTCAGGAAGATAATAGCCTCATACAATAAGTTTGGAATCATAAAATAAATGACATAACATTACATGTCAAAAACCTAGAAAAAGAGAAAAAGCAAACACCAAAAGAAGTAGAAGACAGGAAATAATTAAAATCAGAGTATACACCAATGAAATTGAAACCAAAGAAACAATTTTAAAAATTAACAAAACAAAAAGGTAGTTTTTTGAAAAAAAAATAAAATTGACAAACCTTTAGGCACCCTAATGAAAAGAAGGAGACAGAAAACTCAAATTACTAAAATTTGTGGTAAAAAAAAGAAAATATCATGGCAGACACTATTGAAATATAGAAGACAATTAGAAACTATTTTGAACTTTTTCTTCTTTTAATTTTTTAATTAAAAATTAAATTTAATATAAAATTTTAATTATTTCCTGTTATCTACTTCTTTTGGTGTTGGTTTGTTCCTCTTTTTCTAGGGTTCTGAGATGTAATGTCAGGTCATTTATTTGTTGACTTTTTCTTCATTTAATGAATGAGCTTATTACAGTGAACTACCTTCATAGTGTCCCACAGATTTTAATATGTTGTATTGGAGTTTTCATTTACCTCTAAGAGTTTTATTTCCTCCCTGATGTCTTCTGTTATTCACATGTCATTCAGTAGTGTATTATTTAGTCTCCAGGTTTGGAGTAGCTTCTATTTTTTACTTTATTATTAATACCTAATTTCGTTCCATTATGGTCTGATAGAATGCTGGGTAGTATCTCTATTTTTTTGTATTTATGAAGACCTGCTTTATGACATAACATGTGTTCTATTTTGGAGAAAAATCCATATGCTGCTGAGAAAAAGGTGTATTTGCTAGTTGATGGATGTAGTATTCTATATATGTCTGTTAAGTCCACATTATTAATGTTTTTAATGAGTTCTGTAGTTACTTTGTTTAGTCTTTGATTAGAAAAGCTATTCAGTGGTGAGAGAGGTGAGTTAAAGTCACCCAGTATTGTTGTGTTGTAGTCTATTTGATTTTGGAAGTTCAATTTTGGGGTTTGTTTAATATACATAGATGTCCCAGACAATGGGGCGTAGATATTCATGATTGTTATGTTTTGTTGATTGCCTTAAGCAGTATGAAATGTCCTTCTTTATTCATTTTCACTAATTTTGGTTTGAAGTTCACTTTGATAAGAGGATGAAAACCCCTGCTTGTTTATGCGGTCCATGTCAGTGATATGTATTTAACATCCTTTCACTTTCTGTCTGTGGATGTCTTTTCCTGTGAGATGACTCCTCTAAATCAGCATATTGTTAAATCATTTTTTAAAATACAATCTGCTAGTCTGTGTCTTTTAATTGATGAGTTTAGACCATTCACATTTAGGTTATTATTGAAATATGTTTTTATTCCCGGTATTTTGGGTTCGTTTTGGTTTTTAACTTGACTTGGTTTCTCCTTTGATTGGCCTTTCATTTAGTATAGTTCCTCCCTTTGCAGATTTTCATTGTTGTTTTTCATTTCCTCCTCAGGGAATATTTTGCCAAGAATGTTCTGTAGTGTAGGCTTTCTCATTGTAAATTCTTTTAACTTTTGTTTACCATGGAAGGTTTTTATTTCATTATCAACACTGAAGCTTCATTTTGTTGGATATAAGATTCTTGGTTGGCATCCATTTTCTTTCAGACACTGATATATGTTGTTTCAGGATTTTCTGCCCTTGAGGGTCTGGATTGAAAAATCTGCAGAGATCCCAACTTGTCTCCCCCTATAAGTAATCGGATTCCTCTCTCTTGCAGTCTTTAAAATTCTATCCTTATTCTTTATGCTGTACATTTTCATTATAATGTGACTTGGTGTAAATCTGTTGCAATTTTGTACATTTGGTGTCCTGAAAGCCTCTTGTATTTGATTTTCCAATTCATTCTCCATGTTTGGGAAATTTTCTGATATTATTTCATTGAAGAGGTTATGCATTCCTTTATTTTGATATTTTGTGCCTTACTCTACTCTGATAGATTTTAGATTTAATTATTTTATGTTCTCCCATAATTTTTGATATTCTGTTCATGGTTTCTGACCATCTTCACTGTGTGGTCAACTTTATTTTCCAGACTGTATATTTGTTTTCATTGTTTGACTTCTGTCTTTCATTATCTGTTTTTGTCTTCCAAGTGAACTAGTCTGTTGGTGGTGCTTTCTATTGAGTTTTTATTTGGTTTATTGTTTTCTTAATTTTAAGGATTTCTGTTTTTTTCTTTAAGTTTCTTTTTTTTTCAAAATCTCTTATCTCTTTCTGAAGTTACCTTTTGCTACCTGTATTTTCTCTCTTATCTCTTTGTTTATGTGATCAATAGTTGCCTGTGTTTGCTCTCTTATCTCCTTGTTGGAGTGGTCAATTTTTGCCTGTATTTGCTCACTTAAGTCATTCTTTAATTTGCAGATCATTTTAATTATGTACATTCTGAACTCCTTCTGTGTCATTTCATCTACTGTGCTGCCAGTGGATTCTATTATTATAGTATGTTGGTTTCTTTGAGGTATTTTCCTCCCTTGTTTTTTCATGTTGTCTTCTTCTCTTGCAGTGTGGACCTGAAGTATTGCAGATTCTACCTATAATGTCATTGTGTCCCTGCATGTTACAAATACCTCACCTTTAAGGGGGAGATCAATGTTTACAGCACCCAATGCAACTAATATATAACCCTAAATAAATTAGCTTCTATTAAGAAACTTACAGTTTTTTCACTATAAATAAAAATTATTTGAATGATTATGTCCTACCATAGAGCCAGTAGATTTGCATAAGTGTTTACAGTTTCTAGTAAAACTAGAAACTGTAAACACTTATGGACAGAGAGCAAGTAGGATGTGATGTTTATGAGGTAGGCTGTGATAATATAGAGGTATTGAACTATACCACAAGTAAAAGGGGAAACAAAAAAAGTTGTTTGCTAGCAGAAGAAAAAAAGAGAGAGAGAAGCGACCCCATGCAGGGCTCCCTATTGCCTCTGCAACAAGATAGGGACTGTTATTACACCTCATAGGGATACCTCTGGTACAACCAGGCCCACAGGGACCTTGGTGATGGTCTTCCATGTCCTGGTTCTTGTTCCTAGATGGAAGCAGCCATGTCCCTAGTTTGTGGCCGCAGTAGAATTAAGCCTGTAGGTACTTTGCTATTGGGCTTCCAGGTTTTAGTCCATGTCTCAAGATGGATTCTGTCCCAACTAAAAATGGCAGAGGTAATAGTTGAAGTAACTCAAGATGGTGGTGGAGGTGTTCCAAGATGGAGGCAATTGCTTTCAGAGATGGGGATGGAAAGATGGGCTGTACAATGGTGTTGAGTGGCCTGTTGGTGATGGCACACTGTGGCATCCGGTGCTTCAACAGGCAGCTGCCTCCTGGCCCTATCTGTTGTCCCACAATGGAAATTACCAGATGGAAAGGGCTATGGCGGTGACTGCCATGTCCCAAGATGGAGCTGGTTTGGGTGCAGCCACACATTAATGGATAGGGAACCACAGCTTGGTGTTCCTCTCCAAGTTGGCGCGGGGGGGTTCTGGCTCTAGGTGAGGAAGTGCACCTGGTGTTCTGGTCTAGGCTGTGGGCAAGGCCAGTACCCAAGAACTTTTAAGGATCCATCTTGTGTTCAGGTTTACAGAGGAAAACATACTGCTATCCAGTATACTGACCAATCAAGATACTGTTTCTTGATGATGACAAAAAAGGATAGTGGGGCAAACTGAGGGGCCTTACATAGAATACAGAAGTCTGCAGACATTTTTGTTGATATATTGTCTATTTCTCCTGTAATTCTTGTACATTTTTCTGCATATGGATTAGTGATCTGCTGTTAGGTGCATAGAAGCTTATAATTATCACATCTTTAGGATGAAATGACATTTTTATCACTTAAAAATGATACTCTTTCTCTCTGGTAATGTATATTTTGTGTTTAAAGACTGTTTTTTTACAAAATTAGAATAGCTACCCAAGCTTTCAAATGGTTGCTGTTTTCATGACACAAATTTTTCTATATTGTATTCTCAACCTATTTGAATTTTTGAATCAAAAGTGTGACAGCAGGCCAGGCACGGTGGCACAAGCCTGAAATCCCAGTGGCTTAGGAGACTGAGGCAGGAGGACTGGGAGTTCAAAGACAGCCTCAAAAATTTAATGAGACCCTAAGTAAGACCCTGTGTCTAATAAAATATTTTTAAAAATAGAAAATTTGTGGCTATGGCCCAGTGGTTGAGATCCCATGGGTTCAATCCGCAGTACCAAAATAAATAAATAAATAAATAGATAGATAGATAGATAGGTAGATAAAAGTAAGATGACATAGCTGTATTTTTTAATCCAAACTCAAAACTTCCATTTTGTTATATTCTCTAATTAACTCACATGTAATGTTATTGATATAGTTGGATTGACATCTGCCATTTTGTTGGCATTTGTCTCATGTTTTCTATTCCTCTATTATATTTTATTCCTTAAAACAAAGTACTGTTTTATTTTGCATTAGCTAAATATTTTCTCATATAACACTGTGATTTCTGTAAATTATCTACTCTATCTTTAGTAAATGCTCTAAAACTTACAAAGGAAAGTAGGGCACCTGAGAGGCCTTACGTAGGGTACTGAAGCCTATAAATATTTTTGTTTAGTAATTACAAAATATATCTCACTTTATCAAACTCTACTTCAGATCTACATTAATTTAACTTCAAAATACATAGTGACATATTCATTCCTATTTGGTTTCACTTACCCTTCATTTTTGTGCCATTATTATCTTTATACATATTACACTTGTATATATTAAAAAAAAACAAAATATGTTGTTATACTATTACTTACATACTATTATATATTTTAAATGATTTGAGAGAAGAAAGTACATAAGCATAGTTTTTTTAAAAAATGTTAATCATTTTATTTTTTACTTCTGATTTCAAGTTTCTGTTTGGAGGTATTTCTTTATCAAAATAAATTTTGCTCCCATTCACTTATTTGTTATTTTATTGAAAATATATTTCCTATATTATAGGACCAAAAAATAAAATTATATACCTAATGTTTATTATAGTATTTTTAATCAGTTAAAAGAACAAAGGAACCAAAATGTGTATTTACTCTGTCTTTATAACTAACTGTCTTTTCTTTTTGTTGTTGTTGTTACTTTTTTAGATAATACATGACAATAGAATGTATTTTGACATACATACATGAAGTATAACTTATGGTATTTAGGACCTCATTCTTCTTGTTATACATGATGTGGAGTTTCAATGGCCATGTATTGATTCATATGTGAACATAGGAAAGTTATGTCTGATTCCTTATAGTCTTTCCTTTAGGTTCTTTGTCCCAGTATGTGTTTGAACTGCTCTCTAAAAGCACTTGCTTATAGCTAAGACTTCTTTTTAGCATTTCTTATCATGTTGATCTGCTGGCAAAAAATTTACTGTCTTTCTTTATATGGGAATATATTTATTTGCCTTCATTTTTAATGACATTTAGAATTTGTGATTGATAGAGCTCTGCTACTATTCTAGTAAGTGGTGAGACTTTTTTTACTTTCTGCTTTCAAAATTGTCTCCTTGCCTTTACCTTTAATCACTGTCACTACAATGTGTATATTTATTATCTCTTTATTTAGTCTTTTTGGATTTCATCACACTTCTTGGATACTATTTTTCAATAAATTTTAAGAGTGTTTCAGGAATTACTTATTCAAATATATATTCTTTTCCTGTCATTCATCTGTTCCTAGTATTTCCCTTATACATGTTCATGTCTTTAATGTTGCTCCACATTTCTCTGAAGCCCTATTGATTTCTCTTTATTCATTTTCTCTCTATTCTTCATATTTCAAAATCTTTGTTATCTTCAATGTTATTAATTTTTTCTTTTGCCAGTTTAATTCTGTGAAATCTTCCTAATGATTTTTTTTTACTCATTTATTGTATTTTTTAACTTTAGAATTTTCACTGGATCCTTTGATAATTTCTATATCTTTATTGATATTTTTCAATTGATGAAATACTTTATCATATCTTTATTTAATTCTTTCAACATAATTTCCTTTAATTGTTGGAACATATTTCTAAGGAGTACTTTTATGTCTTTCTGTGTTAAATGTGACATCCAGCCCTTAATAATAGTTTCTATTGCCGGCTATGTTTCTTCATCTGTGGGTCAGACTTTCCTGTATCTTTTTAAGTCTTCTATTTTTCATTGGAAATTGGGAGATTCAGGTATTTATTTTAAAACTCTCGTTACAGTTTCTCCATTCCTTTACTCTCAGGGCTTGTTATTTGATTGAGTGACAGCCTGAATTATTATATTAAAGTCTATTTCCTTCCCTTCTCTCCTCCCCACCCCACTTGTCTGTCACAGGTTATAGCTTTGGGCATGAAAATGTCAGGTAGAATGGCAGTGGCCTTTTCAAGGTTGTGTTTGTCTTTCCCTAAACACATGGAGCCAATAAACCCCACTACTTGGTGACTGATTTTCTGATGTCTCCAACAAGACCCTGACACAAAAATTATTCCAGGGGCTAATCCAGTTAAATACTGACTCCTTTTCAGTGCTAGTTTTTCCTTTCATTTTTCGAGGTGTGTTCTGACCCCCAGAGGGCTCCTCTTAGCTGTCTCTTTTTCCACTTCTCTCTGCCCCACTGGCCGGCCTATGGTTTAGCATATGTCTTTGATGAAGTTTTGGTGTCTTCTTAAATACTTCTCATCACAACTTAATCATTTTTCAAAGTATCCTTCTTTATGAATTTGCTCCAGTTCTACTGCAAATAACATTAATTGGAAGAGCTTCAGAGCTCTCTCTTTTATACCTTGCCTCTTCCCTTGGGCAAAAACTTGGAGGTATAGCTCTGGATATAGAAGCTTGAAAATTAGTAAATTTCTGAGTGACTCCTTGCTTAGGAAGCGTGACACCATCAAATGATACCTCTCATTTGGCAGAAGTGGGGGTTGAATGTTGTCACTAGCCTCCTTGACTAGCTGCCCTGGGATGGACTCCATACTGTGAAAGATCAAGAGGAGGGCCATTTTGCATCCTGTATTCTCAATGACCATGTTTAAGGTAAAGTCTCCATCTTAGCAGTGGAAATACAATGAAAATAAAGTCCTCCCCCCAACACACCCTACTGCCTCTTGTTGCACTCACAAAGATCTTATCCTTTGCAATAGGTAGTTAGAGGGTAGGGTGACAAATGCTGACTCCCTTCCCTTCCTAAAAAATATCACAGCCTTGCACCAGAAGTTGGCTAGAAAGGGAACCCTGTGTTCTTGTCTGCACCTAAAAAGTGGAAGTTCCATTATATAGGACTGGATAAGAAGTAAGTGGTTCATAGATCAAATGATACAGAGTCACTTCTTCTACTGAGTTTTAAAATAAGTTTTTTGTTTAATAAATATTTCCTAATTTGCTACATATACTTGGAATCATTTCCTGAGGATCAGAATTATTGTTTTAAATTTTTTTTCTGAAGTTTTGGTGTACAAAAGGTTTTTCATTCCTAGTAAAATATTGACTTTCAGTCTAAAAACTTGCTGGCTTCTTTTTAAAGCTGTACTTGTGAGGATTAACAGATTGATTATGATACCTCTCATGAGGAAATAGCACTGATTAACATAATCAACAATCTACATAGGTTTTAGTTTATTGGTACTGCATATTTGTTTAGTTACAATATGTTATAATCTTCTTAGTACAGAGATTTTATTTCCATACACATGGTTCTTAACATACTATCTTAAATATCATGGGTATTTAATAAATGTATTCTAATTGATTGATAATTAATACTTTGTATTATATAAGACTGAAGAAACGTGGTTTAAATGCCACATTGATATACATGAAGGCCAAAAGAGTATTATATGTAATATTTTATATTATATGGGATTTTAAAGGTGCAATTGAGAAGAATAATTTATCTTCTACTGATATAGTATCACAGAAAAATCTGTAGATCTTTTTCTGTACAAACCTACATTCAAGTTAAAATCTAAGAACCAATGACCATTCTTAAGTATTCATTACTTTGTTAAAATTTTAGTCATTTGAATGATTTACATGTAGATTCTTTGTTATTCTTAGAATAAGCTCACACTATATGAAAGTTATGGCAGTTTTACCTCTAGTTCTTTTGTACAAGTTATTTACCTTTTATTTTCTAAAATAAAGTTGATATTTATACATTGGCTTTTTCTGAAATCTGGGTTCATTCACTTATTTCTGTGTTTTCTTTGTGGATCCTTTGGTTTTTCTACATTTTTAATCATGTCATCTATGAATATTCTACTTCTGTTTCTTTCTTTCCAATTCTACTAATGTATCCAACTATTTTACTATTTTTTTTCTGATTTTTTTAGAAAAAATGCTAAGTGTAATTATCAACAATAAGTGGCTTTTTCTTCTTGAGGTTACAAGGAAAGCTTTAAACATTTAGCCTTTAAGTTTCAGGTATTTAATATGTTTATGCAGTTCCCTTTATCAAATTAAGGAGGGAAAAAATTGTAAATATTTTTTTATCAATGGTGTTCAACTTTGTTCAACAACTGTCATGCCTATGATGAGATGATCTTCCTTTTTTTTTGAACTATACACTTCTAATTTTAAAATATAATACATACATATCCTTGGAGTAGTCATAGTATGCTAATTTTTTAGGCTTTTTGATTTCATGTATATATTATTGTAGTGAAATTATCCTACAATCTTCATTTCATGTTCTATCTCGGTTGGGATTTTATTTCACAATTATTCTGGCATTGGGAGATGAGATGGAGAATATTTCCATTATTCTTTCTGAGCAAGAGTTATAATGTTTAAATTATCTTTTCCCTATGTAGTAAGTCCCAGAATTTATTTGTGTTTATGTGTGTGTTCATGCATGCCTGTGTGTACTGTGTGTGTACCTGTAAAGATTGTTAGCCTTCTATTTTTGCTGGCGTACTTCATGAGGTGGGAGTGAGTAACCATCAGAAGTGTGGGCTGCCTGTAAATAAAGGATAGAAAAGTAATATTAAGAAATAAAGGCAAAAAACGAGAATTACATATTCAAAAGCAAGGGCATTCACGGATTGGATAGACCTGATAGATCTGATCCTAACAAAGAGAAAAACCCACGAATCCTTTATTTATAGTGGAACATATCAAAGGGTTTCAGTGTAGTGGGCTTCTTCAGGAAAACAGGATAAGAATGGGGAAAACAAGGTGTTTAGGGTTAACCCATCTCGGGGTGACTGCATTTGAACCTAGGGCTGTGAGCTAAGGCAGGGCGAAAGTATGATCTGGGCTTTCTCCAACCTGGGAATTTCACCTAGGAGTTCCCAGAAAAGCAGCCTCCTTGCATTATGGTGTCTCAAACAAAACCAATAGTTTATACACAGCTTCCAACAAACTGTGTCATTTATATAATGTGAAAGGAGTTTATAGAGTTTATCTAAGTCAATTTGGTAAGTAATATTTTGTAGGCATTTATCCTTGTCAACTAAATTTTCAAACGTATTAACGTAAAGTTGCTAAAAAATATTTGGACCATTTTAACATCTACAGTGTCTGTAGTAATATCCCTTTTTCATTAATGTTAATTATTATTTGTGACATTTTACTTTTTTCTTAATCAATTTTAACAGAAATTTCTCAGTTTATTAACTTTTATCATTTACTAGTGGCACCACTGAACCAATATATTATAATGCTGTGTTTTATTTCATTAATGTCTGATCTGACATTCATTTTTTATCTGCATTTTGAGAATTTATATATTTTCTCCTTTGTGGATGATGTTTTCTAGCTCCTCTGTCTAAATATTTAACTATTAATTCTTAACCCTCCTTCAAATTTAATACAGATATCTGAAGTTGTAAATGTCCCTGTAAATACTGATTGAATAGCTTTTCATAGTAATATTGTGATTATTATTAAATTTGAAACCCTTCCCAATTGTGACCTTCATTTAGAAATTTGGTGAATCAGCTATTTTAAAGTGAATTTCTTAATTTCTAAATATATGAGTTTTTCCAGCTAAAGCTTCTTATTTATTTAAGGATCAGTTGCATGAAGGAGAAAAGCTCTTATAATATACATAGTGTAATCTGTGATCAGTTGGCCATATCACTTTTCCTTGTTGCTGCAATCTTAAAAAAAAAAAAAAAGTGTTATGACACAGCTCCTCATGAGAGTGTGGCACAATGACAAAACTACCTTTGCTGGCCCTGCTGTAAAACAGGATAGGCAAAAACAAACCCTAGTCACCTTAAGCCTCTCATATCTGGGGGATTGTTTTATTGCATCATAGACCAGATCATCTTTTCTGATATAAGTGTTTGATCCAAATACCCTATCTGAACATTTTTATAGAGGCCAAAATGTATTTGATGCTACTTTGAACATCATAAATAATATTTTCAGCCAGAGGCGGTGGCACACACCTGTAATCCCAGTGGCTCAGGAGGCTGAGGCAGGAGGATCCCATGTTCAAAGTCAGTCTCAGCAACTTAGGGAAGCCCTAAGGAACTTAGGGAGACCCTGTTTCAAAATAAAAAAGGGATGGGGATGTGGCTTAGTGGTTAAGTGCCCCTAGGTTCAATCCCTGGTATTATTAATAATAATAATAATACCATCAAAGCAAACAATTCCAAGAATTCAACATGGTCAAAAGAATATGCATTAGCTATAATAAATCATCAATACTGTGCATTTGCCTAACAGTATCACAGTGTATTATGATTTGTATGACATTATCCCACTTTATTATGATTTCATAAATTGCATACTTTGAAGTTTATTCTTTTTAATATTTAATTCACTTAATTAAACACTAAAAGCATGTTCACACTAAATTAATTTCAGAGACAATACAGTATACTATTCTCAAAAGGTAACATATAAGTTTTGATGTAAAAACTAAATGCTAATAAACACGCCTCAAGTATCCTCATTAAAAAATATAAATAGTAGTATAATAATTCAAGAATTTTTATAGAAAATATAACAACTCTTTGGTAACATTTTCAAGAATACAATTCTCTATCAGTAATGGTTTCTTTGAAAGTTGTTTTATATTAGAAAAAGTAAATATATGCATTGTTAAAATGAATTTCAGTCTGACATTTAGGTGATAAATTATCAAAGTAGAATGGTTTAAAAAAACAGAGAAAAATGAGTTTTTTAATTAGGCAAGGAACTTATACTGAGTTGTTACCATGAAATTGCACTATTAGTTGAATATATTTTCAACTTATAATATCACAACTACAAAATTATATTACATATTATTTAGGTAAATGTGCATTAAATAAATTAGCAAACTGCAAACTTTTTATGATAGTGTTTGAAGTGCAAAGTAGATATTCTTAAAATGCTTATTTGGAATAAAAATTCAGAAAAGTCATGTTAGTAAAGAAAAAAAATACATGAAGAATTTATGTAAAACTACCCTTATGGGTGTGTCAAAATAAAGAGTATTCTAGGGCAAGTTGATAAATGAGAAAGAAAAAATTAAGTGGACAGTAGTTCTTCCTCCTGATGAAACAAAGAAATAAAATGAACATGCTTCAGTGAAAAAATGTTTTTATTGGACGTTCTCAAGAAGAAGCTTGGAAACACCCATCCTCAGCTCATCCAACTTCCACAAATTATACAGTGTCATTTTAAACATTATCAGTGTATATAAAAAGAAATGAGGGAATAAGATGTTACTAGAATAAAATAGAAAGTTTTTTCTTTCTTTTTTTTTTTTTTTGTTGTTGTAGGTGGACACGATACCTTTATTTTATTTATTTTTACGTGGTGCTGAGGATCAAACCCAGTGTCTTACACATGCTAGGCAAGTGCTCTACCACTGAGCCACAGACCCTAAGCAAAAGTAGGAAGTTTTTTTCTTCTTTTACTTTTGAAAAAGCATTGACCAAATTGTGGTTGTAAGCTAGCTCCTTTCATTAGTTAAGTATTCATTGATTCTACTCTTATACTCTGATATGATAGGATTTATTCTGCATGAGACGTGCCACCTTTTGCTTCTATTTTTTGCCTTTTTTGAAAGGATAATGACCAACTTGGATGATGATAAAATGTAAAAAACTAGAATACTAAACCAGCTGACTTTGTGCCAAGGAGAGTTTTGTAATGCTGTAATTTTAGGTTTTTTCTAATACATAAAAAAACAGAATATTTTACATATGTGTTGTTCAGATGGTTTCCATGAACAAGATAAAAAATCAAAGTTGTCTGAATTCACATCCTGTATAAAACATAGCCAATATCAGAAGCTGTATTTTTACATTATCCTCTCAAAATTCATGTAGTCAAGACCCAAGAAAAAAATACCATAGTAGTTTATGAAATGGCTGGTCATTTGGTCATATGGGCATTATAATCCTTGTCATTATTATTGTGGTTCTAATTATTTTAGGACTCACCCAAAGTACTCTAAAAGAACTGTAAAATACTATTAAAATGCTAGCAAAAGTAACTATAATTTTGCCACTGAGGTCAGGGATAAGATAAAATAGAGACTTAGTTTGCCTAATATAAAGGCCATGGAATAATTTGCCTTTGGATATTTAATGCCTCTTCCCACAGCTTAATTTCAGTAAATCCAAGATTTTGTACTTAATTGTATTTAAACACTAATGCATTTTGGTGGGGGTAAGAGATGTGAAATGATTGTTGAAAGTGGAAGATTTTTAGAAATTGTATTTAACAAAGATGAGCATGAGAAAGACAAAAAGAATGATGCATAAAACTTCAGTGACAAAAGTGAGAAAAATGATTGCAATTAAAAAAAATCAAAATTTATGAGCAAGTCAAGAAGGGGGAAGGGGAATTGACTGGTTCATGCAATTGCATGGGCTCAATCTGGCCTGGGTTGTCTGGTGGATCTGGATGTAAAAACATCCTCAGGGGCACCTTTCCCTGCAGCTCCTTCTCTTCTGGTCCTTTCTTTCCACTAATTAGCTGAATCCTCAGGCAAGCTGTTTCCACAAGGGAGTGAAGCTAACTTTTAAAGCTTCAAGTCTGTATCATGCTCAGTGCCTGTCATCTGAAGACAGTGATTGTTTTTCAGGACTTAAAGCAAAACTCAGGAGAGTATTTGATCCACGTTTTCTATTTGCTTTGGTCAAAGAGGATAATACCCTTTTCAGAACTGGACTATTGCTAGAGGAAGATGGACTCAGCCCCATGGGTGCCTGTGAATAAACTACCATATTTCATCACATAATGTTCACAGATTATGCCAAATAGTTTTACAAAAAAAGTGAGATGTGATCATTACGTGAGGGTTTTATTTTTTTTTTCTATTAAGAAATTTGTGCTATTATCACTTAAAAATCACTTATTACTAAACTGTCTTTATGCAAGGTTAGGATGCTTCTTCATGACAGTTTAACACACATTTTTCTGGTCTGGGGAAAAAAACACAATATTTGCTCTTGATCATTGATTTATGCAGTATGGTCAAACTATTACACTTGAGAAAATTTACTGCAGCATTGTGAAGTATGGACTGAGATAATTTAGTCTTCTGTGTCTGAAGATTTTGCTCTGCTATCATTGGTTTCCTTATTTGACCACAATTATATAAGATGCATTTACCATTAGTACCGCAGGGTGCTAAACCAACTGCCCAAGTCAGCTTTTGGAGATAAGACTGACAATGTGAGTGATCTGATAATCCCAGGTTCACAGCTCACAGTGCATGAGAAGAAAAATGTGCATTCATAAACCAGTGGTGAATATATTGCTGCTCTGTTTATCTTTTAAGCAGGATGAGGAATAGCATTGTACCATGCAAAAATTAAGCAATGGGAAGCTGTAAACCAATTTTTGTATTGAAAAATCAGGGTGCACTGATTATGTAGTGGCAATGATCATGTGGTGAAATATAGTACTGGCAGAAAGTTATCACTGTCTTGGGTAGTTTCTTCTGGCAACCCAAGGAAACATATACAGGCCACACAGGTGTATTTATTTGTCAAAAATTACCAAACTATATACATAAACCTGTGCACATCCTACCACATAAAATGTTTTACAAAAATACTTTATGACAAGAAATTTGAAATTATTTCAAATGAATATTTTCTAGGAAAATATTACCTTAAAATTATGGCTTAAAAAGAAATATAGATGGTGCCTGGTTGTATCTCAGCGTAGAATGCTTGCCTAGCATGTGTGAGGAACTGGGTTCTATTCTCAGCACCACATATAAGTAAATAAAATAAAGGTCAATCAACAACTAAATATATATATATATATATATATATATATATATATATAGAGAGAGAGAGAGAGAGAGAGAGAGAGAGAGAGAATCTAAAAATCTTTAAACACTAATGATACTGTGTGAGCCATTTAAAATTTTTCTACAAAAATAAATATCAAGTTCAGAAAAATTATTAATTTTAATATTTCATATACATCATTGTATTTTCTATGTAAAAAAAAGATCGTTTCATTGTAGATTTCCTTGTATATTCTATGTGAAAAAAGAATCTGCCTTTTCAATTGCTATGTGTTGCTTTTCTTTGTACTGATATATAAGCTAAAGGATCCAATAACATATTTAATGGAAAATTTTTAATAGAAGGTATCATTAGCAAGATCAAATTGTGAAAAGCTTTCAGCAAAAAAGGAAGATGTGTATTTAAGAATTTTATAAACAAAATATACTAGGAATGAATGTTCCTACATCAAAAAGGAAGATTTTTAAAGGCTGAGGATGTAACTAGGAAAATGATTTCCTATCATGTTTCAGGTCCTGTTTAATCACATAAAAACAAAAAAAAAGTGTTAGCTTTTTCTCAAGGAAACAAAAGAACTCAACAAAAACAACTTAGAGAAGGAAGAGTTTACTTTGGTTCACAGTTTCAGAGGCGCAATCCATGGTAGGCTGACTCCATTGCTCTGGGCAGAGGTTATGGTAGAGGAGTGCTTCCCTGTTCCTCACAGCCAGGCAGCAGAGAGAGAAAGGGTTAGGGACTTCAGAGAAGATGAATCCTTCCTTGACAAGCCCCAGCAACCCACCTCTCCAGCCATGCCCCATCAGCCCAGTTGCCACCCATTCAGACCATTTAATCTAGGAAGGACCAATTAGGTAACAGCTCTCCTAATCTAATCAGTTTACTTCTAGATATTCTTGAATTAATAGAGGAGCTGTAAGGGGACACCTCATATCCAAACAATAACATTTTTGTTAACCAAAAATTTATAAATCAAGATGATATAAAGGAATCCACAAATAGGACTAAGCTATTCCTAACAAATTTATCTGAAAAGGAGTAGGATCATTTTTACATGTAAAGACTTATCAACAAATTCAAAATTAGGTAGAATGTGAGAAAAGGCACAGCAGGAATTTTAAAGAAAAAGAAAATGCTGATAAACAAAACCTAGTATTTACCCCAATAATAATTAATGGATATTTGTAAATTACAGCAATATAAGCATACATTTTGCACATCAACTTGGTAAAAATTATAGTCTGATAGTATAAAGTTTGTAATGGTACAAAGCTATTGGAATACTCATACTCTCTTGTTAAGAACATAAATCTATACTACAAGTTTGCAAATCAATACGTTATTATCCAGTAAACTTGAAGTACAGGTACATAATCTGCAGCAGTTCCACACCTAAGTATAAGCCCTAGAAAACACTTTGCCCACCCAAAAAGAAAACTTGCCCAAGTACAGAAGGAGACTTGTACAAAATATTTACAGCATCATTGTTACTGATTCTAAAATCCCTAGAAACAAGCTAAATGATTATCAATGAAAAAGTGGATCACTAACTGTCATATATCCATATGCTAGAATTAGACCAGACCTAATACTGTGTGAATAAAACTAGTCCCTAAAAAATACAAAGGCTGTGGCTTTGTATTTGTAACTCAGTGATGGAGTGATTGCCTAGCATGTGTGAGGCCCTCAGCTTGATCTTTTATACTGGGAAAATTAAAAAAAAAAACAATATAAAGAATATTTATGAATGATTATGTGTTTGGTGTGTGTCTTACAACAAAAATAGCATTTTGAAGAATACATTCATAAATAGTAAAGTTGTAAAATGAGAGTGATCAAAACTCAAGTCATGATACTATTGACCCCCCTGTAACCTTGTAAGACTGGAGGAACACATGATTAAAGAAAGGTAGCCCTGATTATCTCACCCATGTGGTAACAATAGACATTTTTTTCTCTCGATGTTAGATAACGTATTTACATAATTTTCTATGTATTTTTAAATATTTTTTAAAAGAAGATGGAGAGCAGGAGAAGTGATATGGGTGAGGGAGAGATAACATCCACATGTACAAATGGTGAAGAACAGTGGAATCCTTCAGTTTACAACAGATTTTATTGAGGAATCTCTGTGTACAAGGTCAGTTCTAGTAGACACTGTGGTTGGTGGGGAACTGCAGGGAGAGAGGTAGGAGGATCAATGTAAAATATGTAGAACTTGAGAGAACATACAGCTGCCTTAGTTGTTGGAGGAGGAATGACTTCTCCATTCCAAAAGGGAAGACAGTCCCTGCAGGGAGGAGGGGGCTGGCTTATGCCTGGAGGATCCTCTGAGGATTGCAAGTGCCCAGGATTCCAGTGTCAGGTGGTAAAGCAGCCCACCAGCCTGGCTGAGTGTTGCTTCCCCTTACTCTGACCCTGCCCCCAGGGCATGCAAAGACTACCTTCCAGTGTGCAATTTCAATAGCACACACAGTATAAAACAAAATAAAAGCCAACAAACCAAGCTTGGTGGCTCACTTCTGTAATCCCAGTGACTCAGAAGACTGAGGCAAGAGAACTAAAGGTTCAAAGCCAGCCTCAGAATCTTAGTGAAGCTGTAAGCAACCTAGTGAGACCCTGTCACAAAATTAAAAAAATTAAAATTTAAAAAAAAAATTAAAAAACTAGGGATGTTGCTCAGTGCTTGAGCACCCTTAAATTCAATCCCTAGTACCAAAAAATTAAATAAGTAAAATGTATATTTACATTTAAATTCATGACAAATGTTTATTTTGTTTGTTTATTTATTTATTTATTTAATTTTGAGTCCATCTTGGTAATTCTAAATCAGGAATTTCTGAACAGAGAATTTTTAATTTTACTCTTGTTTTTCTAAGATTTCTAATCTCTTAATACTCTTAAGACCTTGGATATATTGACATGCATATAAAATTAGAGTGCAGAGTGATAATGGAAGAAAGAACCCATCCTAAGATACTTGAGGAAGACACACCAAAGACAAGCAAGCAAATTTGTTGTGATCTTTGCTTTGCTTTCTTTGAACCAGTAACTAAATACCTAGAGAAAACATATTGCTCTAGCTCTTTGGGTATATTCATTGAAGAAAAAATTCTAGCTCAAGTATTCGACTAACTTAATGTAAAAAATGCAGAGACAGTATTTAGTTGTTGGAGACTTTCTCCTTGTCAACCAAAGTTATATTCTAAAAAGACAAAGAAGACATCTCCAAGAAAACAAGAATTGAGCTTTGTGGTTGTTCTTGTTTTTCTTGCTTTTTTTAAAAAAAGTGTACAGAACATTAAAAGTACTAAAGGTATTTGGATATGCATCTAATATTTCAATACTTTTAGGCATACTATTTTGCTTGCATTTTTTTTCTCTCAACTGCCAGCCAATTCTCCTTCCAAATTCTAATACTGACTTCCCTTCATATGATTTTGAAGTGGTTGATATAAAGTTCCTTGGAGATTTTTCTAAGAAAGCGTTTAATCTTGGTACTTTAGTTAGCAACTTAAATTCTTAAAATGACTGAGAAAATACAGTACTGCCTTGATAATCCCATCTCCCATGATCCACAGGCTAAGGAATCCTAGCTCCTTACCCAGAGTCATCCAAGAACATTGCTTTTTCTGCTACACCAGAAACATCATTGATTTAGATAGTACTGTGCATTACTGCTCCTGAGAACATCTTGCAATGACAGCCTGGAGAATATGCGACACTTGGAATGTAAAAATAGACGGCATGTTAGAATATAATAAATTCAGTTTCTTAAATTCTAATATATTAATTTTGAGCATAAATATTCCCAACAATTAACTATCCCCCTGTACATATTTTAGTGTTTTCCATTTGCAGAAAGGAAAAGCACTGTCTGTAAATGCAATATTACACAATGATATTCCGATTTAAAATACTTATTTACTATCAATGCATTGCTAATTGCTTACAATTTTGCCTTCTGTAATTATGCTAATATAATGAATAAAGTGAAGTCCAAAGTATTAATTTTATATCCATTTCTCAATTGGATGATTCCGTATGCATTAATTGATGGCTTAGATGCATCTCATCTATTCTGGGTGCATAAATATTTTCCAGTTTGCTTATTTGCCTTTGCTCATTTAAATTTAATGAATGAAAATCTCAACTCGTTTTGCCATATCCAGATACTACTCTACTTATATTTCTAATAGTTTATTTTAAATAGTTTATGTGACACATAATCTAGCATTTTATGTTAATAAATTATCTTCTATTTAAAGACATTAAGTATTACATCAAGAAAAGTCCTGCTAATAAGTATATACATATATAATGTTTGTCTCTCTGTGTGTGTATGTGTCACACATATAATATACATGTGTACAAGTATGTTAAGTGGTCTAATACACTTCCATGCCATTAAAGTTAACTATATTTTGTGAATCAATTAAGCTCAGCAGTTGAGTGTATTTGAAGGAAGCAATGTAGTGTCAATGTTAAATTTTTATTTGTAAAGTATCTATCTTTCAGAAATTTGAGGTTTTGTGTATGTCTAAGTCACTTGAAGATAGATTTAAATAGAGACTTCAAAGGCTGCAAAAATTCACATCCATCAATCCATTGTTGTCAAGCATAGCTTTTGAACATCTGTCAGTTGAGTTACTATGGTTCAAAGACTAAAGTCCCATATAGGAAAGTTAGGCTAGGATTAGAAGAAAACACTTACATGAATACAAGTTTGCTGGGTGCATTGGTGCACACCTGTAATCTCAGTCACTCAGGAGGGTGAGGCAGAAGGATCTCAAGCTCTAAGCCATCCTCAGCAGCTTAGCAATACCCTGTCACAAAAAAAAAAAAAAAAAAAAGGACTGGTGTTGCAATTCAGTAGTATAGCATTCCTGAGTTCAATCCTCATTAGTGTAAAAAATATAATGGTATATGTGTGTGTGTTTGTGTATGTATGTGTGTGTGTGTGTGTATAATATATGTATGTATATACAAACTCTTGAGATAATATTCACAAACTTACAGGCTGGGGAAGTAGTTCAGTTGTAGAGTGCTTGCCTAGCATATGTGAGGCCCTGACTTCAATTCTCAGCACACATGCCTGCATGCACGCGCGCGCGTGCACACACACACACACACACTAAAATCAAATGGAATGACAATGACAAATGACAAAAGGCCTATGATGATTTTCTCAACATTATTATTAAAATTTACAAGGAAAGTCTTTATTTAAAAATAAAAAAGATTTTAACATTATAATTCATATTCTTTAGAACTTGACATCCCAAGAGGACACTAGTTCTATCTTACTTAACATAGCCCCATTTGAATCTTTTTAAAATTTTCCAATAATATTAGAATATAAGAAAAAAATGTACATTTATTGTCAGAGAAATTATCTTCCTCATTATCAGGATTCCAAATTAAGTTTCCTCTTGTTTATGGAAGTAGGGAGGTATAATTTCCTACTGCCATAGGCTACAATAGGTGTAGTACCCAGCTGGGCTGGGGACTGAAGAAAGGCAAAGTTTGGATCTAGTCTTTATTCACCTACTAACATTAATTTCCTTTTTTTTTTCTTTTTGATACTGCGGATTGAACTCAGGAGCACTTGACCACCAAGGCACATCTCAAGTCCATTTTTATATTTTTTAATGTAGAGAAAGGGTCTCACTGAGTTGCTCAGCACCTCACTGTTGCTGAGGCTGGCTTTGAACTTGTGATCCTCCTATCTCAGCTTCCTGAGCTGCTGGGATTACCTAACATTTATTTCTTATCTCCACTTGACATCAGACACAATTCTAAGTTTTAGGATATTTTGAAAGACAAAGATGACTCATGTTTCACATTCTTAGAGATGTGTGTGTAGTAAGTCAGGATAGTATATAAAGATGAGTAAAAAGAAGTATGCCCACAGTGTGATGTGACTGTCCCTGACTGGGCTGGGTTATATCAGAGAAGTCCTCTGATACAGACAAGGGAGAGATGCTAAAAATCTTAGCAGGAGAGAAGATAAAAGTACTAATTCAGATCCTGAGACAGATTTGAGGATTTTATACACTTATCTAAAGATAAAGATCCATATGCCATATGTGTTATGCCAAAACAAAGAAATTTATGTTGTGGAAATGTCAATTACTGAGCCATGTCCAGTATTTCAAATTCCTTCTTCCTCAGTCAGTGTTCATCTTTAAGGCCTAGTTAGATCTTCTTGCTCCATCCCTCCTAATTCTTAAATTATCACATTTCCCAATTATGAGAGCTTGGCTTTGTGTTTTGTGAGTAGACTGATT
This sequence comes from Marmota monax, assembly GCF_021218885.2. NCBI lineage: Eukaryota > Metazoa > Chordata > Mammalia > Rodentia > Sciuridae > Marmota > Marmota monax. The sequence continues at coordinate 75,625 of NW_026692939.1, forward strand.
AGGAAAATTAGCCAATAATTTGGAAATAGAATTCTAATTTCATTTTGTAATTACACATGCTTAATCCTATACTATATTTCAATAAGTGAAGAAAATGATTGATTAGAAGATACACCAGGGAAAGTAAAGTGACTGCAAGATTGACTATAAAATGGATTCAAATTCAATACTATTAAAGGATGTGAAAAATAAACAGTAAAATCTATAAAATGAAAAATGACTCAGGATTCACAATTGAATGATGCCTGAGAAGCATCCTATTACGTAACAATATGGGTATTGCTGTCTGCATTATAGAGGGAAAACAGGAGAGTCATTTGGTTTCCAAGTGTTCATGGAGCATCCCGGAGGTATCAGGGGTAAAGCAAGTCTTCAGCCTGCAAGACAAAAGGAAGCAGACGTTGTCTCTTCTTGCGGATATAGGGTGTCTTTAAGTGGCTAAACTCACAGACCTTATTAAGATAATGTCAAACAATAGGAGGTCCTCTGTATAACCAATCAACCTAGCCCAGCAGTATTCTCAAAATTAGATAGACTCTTGTAAAGGATAACAATCTAAAAGTACTAATTCAGATGTAAACATACATCCCAAAGGAACAAACAAAATGGTATATGTAGCTCTATCTTTTTCTACAAAATTACATGTTAATGGTTTCCTGTATGCCAGTTTCATTTTTAAACCTTTCCTCTGACTATAGGAGCTGATGCTGTGGAAGCTCAGTGTAAAAGATTTGAAGTGAGAGCCAGTGAAGATGGCAGGGTGCTGTTTTCTGCAGATGAAGATGAGATTACCATTGGGGCTGAAAAGCTGAAAGTTACAGGTACTGTAGATGGAGGTCTTGGAACAAATGTAACTTATTCAAAGACTATGCAAATGCCCAAGAGCTACTGTGTAACATGTATGATTCCCATGCCTAAAATGATCACCAAACATCTCGATTTCACAGCATTTGATTTTCAAACAGTCTGTAAGTGGAAGACATGTGTTTGGAGAATAAGAGGTTACTGTTAACAGCCTTAATCACACATAAAGAAGTAAAGCTGTAACTGTCAGATAGAGGGAGGAAAATAGATGTGGGTGGTACAAGAAAAGATGAGGTGTAGATGCTGAGCAGAAGGTGATCAAAGGTGGAAAAATCACACTTAGAGATATTATTATTTAAACTGAAATATATGAAAAAGGGAAATATCAGCCTTTTAATTTTATAAGAAGTAAAGGTTATAATATGAATAAATTTTTGTTCTCTAGGGTTCATAATTAGCCTCAATGTTATGTAAATGAAGAAATAGTACTATACATACATTGTTTAGAGGTATTTAAGTCATTATTATAGTATTAGGGTCACAATAGTCAGCAACCAGCTGAAATTTACCCAAAAACAGAGAAGTGAGACTTGAAGTGGAGAAGAATTTGATCAAGACAATTTTGAACACAGTCTCTTTGAAATTACTTGATGGGCAACCATGACACAAACAATATTTTGATGCAATATTTTTAATCTTTTAAAAGTGCCCAAAGAGATCTAAATATAATCATGGAATTTGCAGGGAAATGGATGGCATTAGAGCAGATTATGCTAAGTGAAGCCAGCCAATCCCTAAAAAACAAATGCCAAATGTCTTCTTTGATATAAGGAGAGTAACTAAGAACAGAGTAGGGAGGAAGAGCATGAGAAGAAGATTAACATTAAACAGGGATGAGAGGTGGGAGGGAAAGGGAGAGAGAAGGGAAATTGCATGGAAATGGAAGGAGACCATCATGGTTATACAAAATTACATACAAGAGGAAGTGAGGGGAAAGGGAAAAAAGGAAAAAAAAACAAGGGGGAGAAATGAATTACAGTAGATGGGGTAGAGAGAGAAGAGGGGAGGGGAGGGGAGGGGAGGGGGGATAGTAGAGGATAGGAAAGGCAGCAGAATACAACAGACACTAGTATGGCAATACATAAATCAGTGGATGTGTAACCGATGTGATTCTGCAATCTGTATACGGGGTAAAAATGGGAGTTCATAACCCACTTGAATCAAAGTGTGAAATATGATATGTTAAGAACTATGTAATGTTTTGAACAACCAACAATAACAATTAAAAAAAAGGGGAAAAAGAAAAAACAATTTGGCTTAGTGTTTCCCAATCTAAATCAGATTACATGGTGTATCTACCTTACTTTTTAGGTTGAGCTGAGTCCAGGGACCATGTGGGAATAGTTAGCATGAGAAATGAAGAGCACATCTCTGCTCTCATGCTCTCTGGATTAAATCCTGCCTTCTCTACTCCATATTTTAAATGAACTCCTCAGGCCTCTGATTTTACTTCACCTAAATGATTGAACTTGTGATAACTGTGGTGTTCAAATTGCCCATGAGCATGGACCTGCGCGTGCCTGTGTGTCTTTTGACCATTCTTAGTAAATCACAGTGGTTGTGTTAGCTTTTTGTTGTTGTTGTTGTTGTTAACAAAGATAATATTAATTTGATTAACTTTCCAAACATGTGGCTGTGTGGCTATTAAGATGTATTTTTAGATAGTGATGAAATGTAACAAGGATTGTTGACGGGAGATCCTCACTGAGCATCCCCTGAACTGGGTCATATACCCCACATACTCTCACCACTAGTGTCCCACTTGAACTTCTTCTCTTGTGAGCATATCCTGCTGAGGGACTGGACCCTGCACTGCTGGGTGGGTGTTGGGGTGGTCACTATGACTGCCCACTGGTATTATCATCATGTATATTTTAGGACCCTAGCAGGTGAGGAAAAGAGGCACCTACTTAGGACACACATTACCCCTCTTGAGTCCTGAGTTGGGAGACAGGGACCCAAAGATATATGAGGATTTTGGTCCGCATGGGGTACAGACAACTCAGAAGGGACACCAGCCTTAGAACTGTCAAAACTAACACTCCTCCTGGTTGGTGAGTAGGTGGGGAGCCCCAGAAGAGACACACCCACAGGGAGTTGGGCTAATATGATTTCAACATTTACCAATGTTTAAATCTTGGTAGTGCCTACGCAATCCTGACACAGATTTGAGGATTTTATACACTTATATAAAACTCCTTTCATCCATATTCAGACATTCCAATTAGGCATTTTGCATTCATAAGTGAGGGAAGGTTCTAGAATTCTTGATAGCTTTTATGATCTCATGGAATTTTAAAATCCTCTGATTTTTGTATTACTTTGACTTGTCTCATAGTGGTTCCAAGTAAAATGCTGTCTTGACAAAATTACACATTAGATCATTTCATGGGCTTTTAATTTTTTTTCTTTGAGGGAGGTAGATATTCACTTGCTTTCCTCTTTTTCTTGATAGCCTGGCTGCAATGTACCATCAATTGCACAAAATCCAGGAAGAACATGCTTAGGTTTTTCTGCCACAGGACAGTCATCTATTCCTTCTAACTCTTGCTCTCTCTCCACTCTGATCCTGCTTTGTGTGTATGAATATGTGCGTGAGTGTGAAATGTGATATATGTATGTAAACCTGGACACATGGATGAATAAGTAGCTCACTCTGGCTTCAGTTTTCCATTTATTTCTCTGTCTCAAACATACACACTAGGCTACCCTTTTTTATAATCCTTCATAATCCTTTTCATCTGTTTTAAAGTTTCTCAGACACCTTAATCAGTTTTACAATAGAGATCTGTACCAGCTTATTTTAGAAGATCCTAATAATAAAATAATTTGGAGTCATATTTGCAGGAGTCAAGGAGGGTGTTTTGAAAGGGATTGAAGCATAACATATTGAAACACCAAGGATTGCTGGGTGCAGTGGTGCACGCCTATAATCCCAGCAGTTTGGGAGGCTGAGACAAGAGGATAGTAGGTTCAAAGCCAACCTCAGCAACTTGGTGAGGCACTAAGCAACTTGGTGAGAACTTGTCTCCAAATAAAAAATAAAAAAGGTTAGGATGCTCAGTGTTTTAAGAACCCTCTGGCACAAAAGAAGGAGGAGGAGTTGGAGGAGGATGAGGGAAAGAAAGAAAGAAAGAAAAGAAAGAAAGGAAGGAAGGAAGGAAGGAAGGAAGGAAGGAAGGAAGGAAGGAAGGAAGGAAGAAAGAAAAGAAGGAGAGGAAGAAAGAAAGAGAGAAAGAAAGAAAGAGAGGAAGAAAGAAAGAAAGAAAGGAAGAAAGGAAGGAAGGAAGGAAGGAAGGAAGGAAGAAAGAAAGAAAGAAAGAAAGAAAGAGAGGAAGGACAAGACAAGACCAAGGACTGTGAGAGCATTTCCACAAAGAGCCCTGACATTTAACCTGATGATACAAGAGTTCCATGTACTTACTAAATAAATGCTAAATGAGAATGTATTAGTAGTCCTTCCAAAATCCAATCCCATTTCTGATTTCAAAGAACCTGTATGCCCTCAGAAACACAGACACAAATATCCACATGCACACTCAAATGCCCCCTGAATCCTGACTTGCTTTTATCAGAATACCAGAAATTAATCATATAGTGGCTTTATTTCTGCCTGCAATACTTCTAATATAAAGGAAAATAAAGATATCAAAGGCAAATATAATTTAAAATTTCACATGCATACAGGAGAAAATTGTGCATAGCATAGCATGCTCTGTAAGGGCACAGGGATTGATTAGCAGGCTCACATTCACTTTAAAGCAGTGCTTGAGTCATTTGACAAATAACACTACAAAGAGACACTGACTCCAGGGTGCTTCATATAAATTAGGTAGCTGTGCTGACAAGACTTCAAAGTTACATGTGACAAGAGATCTGCACGAGGTTTATTCTAGAATTGTAAATTTGTGACATGAAAGTTTTCTATTTAAGCAATATCCATAGGAATTACCATTAAAATGGATCCCTCATCCCCTCTGGCTTTATACTTTATGAACAATGGCATTGGGTAAATGGACTTTTGTTTCAGGGTGACAGAAGGAGATGAATTTATTTAGACAATGGGTATATCTATACATCTAAGGCAAAATTATTTATGACGAAAATTATTCATAGACCTGGTGCAATTCAACCTATTTGCATTTACCCTACCTCGAAAGAATCTGGGATTTGCCTAATGCATTCAAATACCCCTGCAGGTGGACAGAAGTAAAATTCCCAGCTCCTACCTGAACACCACCACCACCATCACACCCCATAGTCATGATGAATATTCATCTGCTCAATTTTTTGAAATTTTGTTGCCCTTGACATTACTTGCCCCACTCAGTGATAATTTGCTTGAATTAATTTAAATATATTTATTTGCCCTTAACATGCCCTTGCTACATCACTGAGTATAAAGGAGTTTTGTGCTTTACCTTATATATGTGTATTCTAAAACTTTATTTTCGTTTTTTAGTCCCTACAAATGGGCCAATGATATTACTTAACACATTTATCTGTTGAGATCCAGTAAACAAACAAACAAACAAACCAAGATATAAGCCTTTGTATACAAAAGACTCTTAAAGTTAGTGCTCTCAGGCACAATCAATCAACTGTAATCTGCACTTTCATTTGTATTCCAAGCAGCCTACTAACTTAGCTAACAAAGTGCAACTCCAAGTCACTTGACTTTGAGGTGAAAGACTTTAGCCCTGTAGAATCCCTTCATGTTAAATTAAAATCTACTAGTTGGACTTTTGACTTCTGTTTTGTTTAAGAGAGGAAGAGGAAAGTAGCAAAATGTTGGAGGAAAAAGGGGTATCTCTTCTTTCCAGACAGTAACAATTAAAACTAGCAGCCTGAGAGAATGGAGAAACCCAGCCCTGGATACACCCAGTGCCCTAATGTTTGAAAGCTTTTTTTTTTTTTTTTTTTTTTTTTGTCTAATTTCCTAATTGAATGATTAGAGACAGACAAGTTCCAAGGCTTGTTTGACAACAGAAGAAAGGATTTTCTGAAGAGCTGTCTTTTAAATTAAACACCATGATTTTGGGTCAGGATCAATATTTTCTGGTTCATCTTTATTAGTTGGTCTTCTACTTCCTTGTTCTCATCTGTTACATTAGTTCACTGTGCTGAGGTCAGCTTTGGAATCAACCTTTCTACTAGGTAGAGCTATTGTTCCTCCAAAAGCCAGGAATATGGAAATATGCAGGCAACAGGATGGGGCTAGTGTTTGTTTTGTTTTGTTTTTTTTTTTTTTTTTGCTTTTTTAATATAATTTTTTTAGTTGTAGATGGACACAATATCTTTATTTCTTTAGTTTTATGTGGTGCAGAGGATCTAAACCAGTGCCTCACACTTGTGAGGCAAGCGCTCTGCCACTGAGCTACAGCCCCAGCCCTGTTTTTGTTTTGTTCTGTTTTTGTCTGAGAAGCTCCTGAAGAAATGCAATTATATCAGACTCTAGAACAGTGATGTGCCATCACTTAGTTTTCTCTGGTAAAGCACAAGTTGATAGACTGGAGTCAATAACTAAACTTGAGTTTTCTTGTTGCTTCTTAAACTTACTGAAGTCCAAAATTTCAGAGACTCTAAACATTAGTACTATCCCAATTCCCCCCCAAATCTTTAGGTAGAAAAAGAAAAAAAAAACTTTTGAGTTGGAAATGCATAAACAATGAGCTACTGCACAAAATTACCTGTTGTCACAAAATGAGCTCTTTCCTCAGAGCACCTTACCTAGTTCCTCTCCAGACTTATTTTAATTGGATAAACTCTCATTTAATGTTCCCTATTTTTCTTTTATTAAAGCAAAACTTCTTGAAAATATAATAGAAATGATAAATGTGAAGAAGCTGTGAAAGATGATAACTTATTTACCAAAAAAGTAAAAAATGAATAACTTCTGCGTTTGGTGCTTTTAAACTCATTTGCATTTGATCTTTAAAGTTTTTAGTACAGCTACAGATCTTAGAGTTACAAAATCTCTTGGAAATAGAATTAATCCTGCTGTGTATAAATTGGTAGTCTGATTTTTTTATATATCACGATGATGCTTAAAACTATATTACTAATAGGAATGAGTGTACTAAAGAGTCGTGCAGTTTGTTTGCTTGCTGGCTGTCAGCGAGGTCTAGGATTAGTCCTAGAGTCTGCCCATATTCTTATGCTTTCCAAGTATCCTGTCTCCAGGGACCGTCCATTGAATCCTTCTCAATATTAACTTTCCCTTCTCCTGCATTTCTCTTATTTACTTTTGTGCCAACAGCTGCAAAAAGCTCTCTTTCTTTTTTTTTTTTTTTTTTAAGAGATGTGATTACCTGGCCAGATTATACTGTCCGGATACTTAGGTAATAAAAACAACAAAAATCTCCCTCTTGTATGATCTATTGATTAGTAATCTTAATACATCTGCACAGGCTCTTTCTCCTTGTAACATAATATATTCACAGGATCCAGGATTTAGGGAAGAATATTTTTGAGCTGAGGGGCACGGTTCATTATTTCACCTACCACTCTGTTCAAATTTCAAATTTTTGAAATACTCTAGGCCTGCTTTTTTTCCTTGTCCGCCCCCCCCCACCAGCTATTAAAATAGTATTATAAGCAGCACCTAACTTGTAGGGTTTGGGCAAAGAAAAAAATAGGTCTATGAAAATAACTTAGGCCAGTCCTGGCACAAATTTGATATTTAATAAAGGCTTTTTCTGAAAAATTATTTTAAAATGCCATTACCATTCTTGTTAGTTTTAGATTTGTAAAATAAACCACTGTAAAGGAAAATAAAAGACACTAAATAATGCGTGAAGAAAGAAAACAAGAGATTTGAAAATGCATGAAGTAGAACTTCCATTTTTTTTTATTGGTTGTTCAAAACATTACAAAGCTCATGATATATCATCTTTCATACATTTGACTCAATTGGGTTATGAACTCCCATTTTTACCCAAAATACAAATTGCAGAATCACATCGGTTACACACTCACATTTTTACATAATGGCATATTAGTGACTGTTGTATTCTGCTACCTTTCCTATCCCCTACTATCCCCCCTCCCCTCCCCTCCCATCTTCCCTCTCTACCTCATCTGCTGTTGTTCAATTCTCTCCCTTGTTTCCCCCCCCTTTCCCCTCACAACCTCTTATATGTAATTTTGTGTAACATTGAGGGTCTCCTACCATTTCCATATGCTTTCCCTTCTCTCTCCCTTTCTCTTCCCCCACTCGTCTTTGTTTAATGTTAATCTTTTCCTCATGCTCTTCCTCCCTGTTCTGTTCTTAGTTGCTCTCTTTATATCAAAGAAGACATTTGGCATTTGTTTTTTAAGGATTGGCTAGCTTCCCTTGGCATAATCTGCTCTAATGCCATCCATTTCCCTGCAAATTCTATGATTTTGTCATTTTTTAGTGCTGCGTAATACTCCATTGTGTATAGATGCCACATTTTTTTTTATCCATTCATCTATTGAAGGGCATCTAGGTTGGTTCCACAGTCTAGCTATTGTGAATTGTGCCGATATGATCATTGATGTGGCAGTATCCCTATAGTACGCTCTTTTAAGATCCTCAGGGAATAGTCCGAGAAGGGCGATAGCTGGGTCAAATGGTGGATCCATTCCCAGCTTTCCCAGGAATCTCCATACTGCTTTCCAAATTGGCCGCACCAATTTGCAGACCCACCAGCAGTGTTACAAATACAACATTTTAGATTTTGCCAGATATTTAGAGTTCTTACAAGACTTCATGAGAAAATGTAAAAAAAAGATAAAAGATAGATATGTAATACTAGTTATATCCTCCAGAGAGTAGCTCAAACAGTATAAATTTCATTTTTTGCTCACATAACGCTGCATGTGAGCGCGTTCTGCAAATCACCCAGTGATGCTAGGTTACTGAGGATTTAGAGATCTAAACCCTTCTGGGCCCAGTTAGTTGCCTTTGATATAAAGTTGAGGCTGTCACATACCAGCACTTCTACACTTCAGCATGGAAGTAGTGGGGAAAAGAGGAAGTAGGTGAAGATAATTTTCTTATAATTTTATAATGTGGAAATAGCATTGGTCATTTATCTGTTGCCTTAAAGTTAGTCATGCACTTATGCACAGCTGTAAACTCTTACTAATGCCTATGTTTTTTGTTAAAACTTGTGATTGGGGACTTCTTTTAATAAAAGAAGAATGAATTAAATGAGATAATGAACCATTACTGCCATAGGAGGTGATTTAATAACACAGAAATCCTGGTATAGAACAGCAAAACGAAAGAAAGCAAAAATACATAGTATGAGTAGATCATCGATTAGATTGTGTCAGCTTTGAAATAGTTCTTATATTTGCACTCCTCTCAGTCCACAAGCATAATCTTTTACTCTAACATGATGATTACCGAAAATCTTTATGCATTTAAATCTAACATATCTATTTTAAAAGTTGTTACTATTATTCCATTCAGCAAATCAAGAATATGCCTTCACTCCCCATTCATATCTTCACCAAACTGTAACCTCACTCCCTGGATCAGGACTCCTAAAATCTTTAACTTGACATTTTTTTTTCTTACTTTCAACATATACACCCTAGTGTGGACTAGTCAAGGAACTCAATTTTCCATGTCTTTGAAAACTCTGAATGCTTGGATTCAAAGACTAAGTTCCAGATACTAAAATTTAGACCTGAAAATTTTACATTTAGGCAACTCAGAGTGCCCAAGGCTGGATGAAGAGGCCAAGTAAAAATTAATGGAGGAATTCTGGCTTTGACCCACTAAGGATATCACACCCGAGTCTAAAAATGGGTGATGTGAAATTGGAGATTCAGAGACAAAATTTGAGAACTGGATGGAGACAAATTCACTGTGAAGCCAGGTTAGAAACAGACAATCATGTTGCATTTTACTAAGAGTAGAAACCACTCTTCAGTATTGGCATCTTCATTCATGGGTCCAAGGCCTAAAGTCATAGCTGTAGAAGCACCAAAGAGCTCAGGCCAATGAGAATTTCCTTCTGCTCTCTCTCCCTAGGTTCCTTCCCTCCCTTTTTATTTTCTCCCTTCCTCCCTTTGTCCATCGGTTCTCCTTTCCTCCCTGCCTCCCTCCCTCCATCCCTCCCTTCCTTCCTTCCTTCCTTCCTTCCTTCCTTCCTTCCTTTCTTCTTTCCTTCCTTCCCGTAAGGCAGGCAACCAAAGATAAAAACAGTCCAGAGGGAGCTGGAACCAGTGGGAGAAATAAGAGAGGACAGTGGCATCTGACAGTGAAAAAGGATGATGTCACCAGAGCTTGGGAAGAAAGCCTGGCAGGGGCTACGCCCAGGAGAGGGGAGCCTCAGAGAGGGTTTATGGCCTGTCACTACCCTAAGACAGGTCACATGTTGGAAATTGAGCCAATAAATAAATCTACTAATGATTAAGGGAGTCATGTTTCTCACTCATAGAGAAGGGTGGTGTAGATAGTAAAACAGTGAACAGAGAATTTGGTTTGAGCAGTGAGCCACAGCTTAAGGATTCCTGATATAAAAAGAGAAATGTGAAGTCAGGAAATGAAAAACAAAGTCATCTTTAAGCAGCTTACTGTGAAAACACAGCAAATAAATCTAGCTCTAACATTTGCTTATGGTTATTTATTTCTTCAGAGCAGAAAAGTATTTATCAGGAAGCTAATAATGCTTAAATTTGATACTTTAGAAATTCTTTCTTGCTTGTATTTCTGAATAGTGTGCAAAACAAAACATATTAATTGCAGACACTTAATAATTACATTTTATTCTTCCCCAACTTTCCCTGACAGGAAATTCTGGGTCCAGATAAAGGTCAATTGAGCTGCAGATATATTTTTTATTTGTTCTTTTAGATATGCATGATGGTAGAGTGTATTTTGAGATATTGTACATAAATGGAGTATAACTTATTCTAATTAGGATCCCATTCTTGTGGTTGTACATGACGTGGAGTTATACTGGTAGCATATTCATATATGAACATAGGAAAGTTATGTCTAATTCATTCTGTTGTCTTTCCTATTTCTATCCCCACTCCCTTCCTTTCATTCCCCTTTGTCTAATCCAATGAACTTCTAATCCCCCACTCTTATTGTATGTTAACATCCACATATCACAGAGAATATTTGGCCTTTGATTTTGGGGGATTGGCTTATTTCATTTAGCATGATAGTCTCCTGTTCCATCCATTTACCAGCAAATGCCATAATTTCTTCCTTATTTATGGCTGAGTAATATTCCATTATGTATACCACATTTTCTTTATCCATTCATCTGTTGAGGGGCACCTAGATTGGTTCCATAGCTTTGCTATTGTGGAATAAGCTGCTGTAAACATTGATGTGGCTGCATCACTGTAGTATGCTGATTTTATGTCCTTTGGGTATATACCAAGGACTGGTATAACTGAGTCAAATGGTGGTTTCATCACAATGTTCTTGAGGCATCTCCATAACAACTTTCCAGAATGCATGTGCCAATTTTCAGTCCCACTAGCAACATATATCTTTTTTTCCACATCATCACCAACATTTACTGTTATGTGTTTTCTTGTTAATTGCCATTTTGACTAAAGTGAGATGGAATCTCAGTGTAGTTTTAATTTTTATCTCTCTAATTTAAATTGCAGATATAGTGAGATATACTGTGCTATGCCTGTGAGCACTTTCATTTATACCTGTTACTGTGAACTATCACAGCACAGAAAGACACAGAGTAATATATCCATGGATCATTGAGGTATCTTAGCCAGCATCATAAGGTAAAATTGTAATATGAATATGTTCTTTCTGAATATGCATGTAATGAAGGATAAAAATCATTTGAAATATAGTAAACAGGAAACCAGTCTATAAAATAATATTTGAATAATAAAATAATAAATTCTAAGCACAAATGTAGTTACCATTGCACTTATTAATAAAGGAAGTGTTATACTTGACAATGAAGTATACACAAATGTATATGCAAATTACATTTGTGTCAGTTTTCCCTGCTTGCACAGCAAAAAATCTATGGTAACACTTCGAATGTTTAAAAAAGCATGTTTTATACATCATAATGTATTAGATAACATTACACTCTGATAGATGAGTGTATATAAACATATACACTAAAGCAAAATTGTGATATGCAGAGCATATGCTGATGGCATAATACCTACACACATTCATTAGCCAGTCAAATGAGCATTGGAAAGGAGTAATTTGGTCACACAGTCTTATAACTCAATATAATGTAGTGATAATTTTTAAATGCACGTTGAGTTTTACATTAGTCAGTTGATAGAGTAAGCAGCTTCAGGCTTTCTAATAGAAATGTCACGCAAAAGTAGAAATTGTCAGAACCAACTTGTCAAGACTGTGAAAAAGAGTCAAAGGTTTACAACATCCATATAAACACTGAATTTAGTAAGAGGCAACTTCAAAATGGTAAGGAAGCTTGGTGCTTTCCCTGCCCTACCCTACCCTCTTTCTGGATCCTGATAGCCTTAAAGCAGCCGTGGACAAATGCTGCATCTGGAAAGCAAAAGTATTGAAATGAAAAAAAAAAAATCATTAGAGAAGTTTAATAACCAATTTAAGCAGGTAAAAGAAATAATAAACAAACTTGAAAACAAAAAAAGATTGAAAGTACTGATTCTGAGGAACAGAAAAATATAAAAAATGAAAACATGTGAATAGAGCCTAATGGATGTATGGGACACCACCAAGGAACCCATGTGTACAATGTGAGAATCCACGAAAAGAGAGAAAGAAACAATATTTGAAGAAATAATGACCTAAAACTTTCCAAATTTGGTGAAAGACATACATATACATATGGAAGAAACTTAACAACCTTTATATAATGAATCCAAAGCAAAATTAGATACTTTATAATCAAAATGATGAAGATTAAAACAAAAGGAATATCCGAAGCAGCAAGACAGGAGGGACTTATCCCAGATAAGGGTGATCCTCAGTAAGAATATCAGAAATGATAGATGCCACAATGCAATGGGAATGACATATCTACATTACCAAAGAAAGGCAAAACTGTCTATCAAGGATTCTATACTCTGCAAAACTGTGATTCATAAATGAAGGAAAAATTAAGACATTGCCAGATTTAAGAAGCTGAGGGAGAGTCTTATCCCTAGGTCTCACCATAAGAAATGCTGAAAGGAGTCCTTCAAGCTGAAAAAATGTGACTGTAGACACTGACACAAATCCTTGTAAATCAATAAAGATCTTGGAAGAAGGCATATACATGAGCAAAACAAAAGTGTTATTTTATTATGGTTTCTAATTCCATATATAGGTGGGATTTAAAAGAGAAGTGCATTGAATAATTATAATGTTATTAGAAATAAAAAATATATACAAATATAATTTGAGTTAATAACACCGAAAATTGAGGGAGAAGGGGAAGGTGGTACTACACAATAGCAGAAATTTGTATGTGCCTGAAATTAAATTCACATTAATTCCAAGTTATATATTTAGAATGATAAATGCCTTCTTTAAGGTAACCATGAAGAAAAACACCTGTAGAATATATACAAAAAGAAGTGAGAAAGCAATCAAAATGTGTCACTCTAAAACATCAATTAAACCTAAAGAAATCTGTAATGGGGGAAAGAACTCTAAGACACATCGGAAGCAAAATAAAAACAGGCGAAAGAATGTTTTCCTTACCAGCAACTACTTAGAGCTTATATAGTCTTCAAGGAAAAGGCAGCACTGGCAGAATATATTTTGAAAAAAAAATCCAACTTGACTTTACAACATCATCCAAACATGACTCTGCAAGATATAAACTTTATATCCAAAGACACAAATGGATTGAAAGTGAAATGATGGAAAAGATATTTCATTTAAATACTAACCAAGAGAGAGTTGGAGAGGATATACTAATGTCAGTCTCTTAATGGAAAAGTAATATAAGAGATTAAAAAAGACTAAATATAAATGGAGAGATTCAAAATGTCATGCCTCTGAATTACAACTTCACTGCCCTTTTGAAGAGCAATCACGGACAATTCAGTTAATTGGTTTTTTTCAGTAACTGTTGAAGCAATAAGAGAAAACACATCACTTGCTTTTCATGGATTCAAGGTGAGCCAAACCATGGAAAGCATCATGTCTGAATCATGGTCCAAAAGTGATCAATCAGTGGTCAATAAATGTTGAAAATTATCATTATTAGAACCAAAAAATTGACATTATTTAATATTATGTATTAATGAAATGACTTTCTTACTTTTACAGCATTTCCTATTAAGGTGATTTAAATTTAATTGTTTATTATTTTTTTTTCCTTTCCCTTTCTAACGTAGACATAATTTTATAAAATTGCTAAATACTTCATGTAATACTGAACTATATTCAGGCCAACGTAATAAAAACAATTTATTATATATTCCAGAGGTATTTAAGTGAAAATAATGTAAGAGTATAAGAAGGGAAAGTAAAAAGAAAAATAATTGTAGGAAATATATTGCATATTACATTCTGAGACAAGATAAAGCATTATGGCAATAATAAAATTAATCAAAATGATGAGATTAATAGCATTGGTATAGCCTTTGCCACTGACAAAGTACAGTCATTTGCACTAATTCACTTACTCCATAGTATTTAGGGGAATGTGTGTTATTATCTTCATTTGGCAAATTGTGTATCAGGTTAAGTAATTTGCAGGAAATATACACAGGTTAGGAATTAGATCTGGGTCTCCTCACTTATGACCCTGTCTCATTTCCACTTCATTTTATCTGTGTCCATTTATGTATTTTTATATAATACATTCAGATCCTGAAAAAGAATTTCTATAACAAGAAGGAGAGCTTCTAGGACATGATTTATTTAGTAGCTAGGTTATTATTTCAATCAGATTTATTTAGTAGGCTTGAAAAAGTTAGAGGAGGAAAGGAATGAGCACACTTAAAAACTAGATATCTGACTTTTCAACTAAATCACAGAGACCTCCTGGAGTAAGTGCTATATCTTGAAGTAGCTGTGTAAATTTTAACTTTAGGACATGCCTATCAATGTCAATGAGAGACATTAATATACCTGATAGATTTTATAAACACTTTGAAAAAAAATAGTAATATCTCTAAAATTTAAAAAGTCTTTTGCAATGATAAATAACAAATTTTAGTTTGTTTTTTTTTAAAGAGAGAGAGAGAGAATCTTTTTTTGTAGATGGACACAACACAATGCCTTTATTTTTATGTGGTGCTGAGAATCGAACCTGGGTGCCACCCGTGCTAAGCAAGCGCTTTACTGTTGAGCCACAATCCCAGCCCACAAATTTTAGTTTTATACCAACTGTATATTCATTAATCCGACTGACCATTGTCTTTAAAAAGAACTTGCTGGAGCATGCCAAAATATATCTCACCTGCATGGTTTTGCACAGTGTGCTTTGTGTAAATTGGATAGAATTTCCATGTTCACATTCATAGAAATAATAACCAGAGTAATCTTTCACTTCACTATAGAGGAAGGAAGGGAGAAAGAGAGAGAGAGGGAAAAAGAAAGATAAAAGATTGTAAACTTGAATGAGTTGTCTACATTTTGCAATTACTAACTACTTGTACTAATTCCCTGTTGCTGCTGTTATAATTGCCAACATTTGAATGAATTAAGAAAGATAAATTTATTAACTGCAGTGCTAGAGGTTAGTTAGAAGTTTGAAGTCATTGTTCACTGCACTAAAATCAAGGTCTCTGCCATTCTCCTTTTTGAAATAATCCATTTCATTGTTTTTCCAGCTTCTAGACATTTTCTCTTCACATTTCTTGGCTCTCATGTCTTCCTACATCTTCAAAGCCAGCAATAAGAGGCCAGTACCTTATGCTAACACGTCTCCAATTCCTCCACATCTGTCTCTCTCATTTATCTTTAATGATCCTTGCAATTATTAGTGGCCATCTTGTATAATCCAGGGGAATCCCATTTTGAGATGCTATCTTTATCCATCTTAAATCTATTTGACATTTGGATTCCCTTTAGCCTGTAAGGGAACAGATGCACCGATTTCAGAGATTTTACATAGATCTTTGAAGTGAGAGAGAGCATTATTCTCCCTGCCAGGTTAATTGTAATATATCTATTTCATCAAATATTTTTTTATTTTCTAAATTGGGAGCTGTGGGAAGATGTAAAAACGGGAATAATTAATGCCAGTTTCATACTTCCTTGAATTCAGGATTGATAATTTTGAATAAATGAACTTAAGTTCTGGGTCTGTTGCTCAGTGGTAGAATGCTTGCCTGGCATGTATTTAGATTCAATTCCCAGTACCATAAAAAAATTAAATAGAAATGAAATAAGAGTGGGAATATTTGTGTTCTAACTCTTACCTAGTTTGCGTTTTTTCCTAGCCTTGGGTCATTTAAGACTGTATGCCTTCGGGTGTCTTGTTCACCATCTCTGTGCCTCCATTTTCTCAGTTGCAAAATGGATATATTATGATTATTTTATTTTAGAGTTTACTGTAAGAATTATAGAACTTGACTTACATTTTTTTCAGAGTTTATCACAATGAAGTACTAAGTATTCAGCAAACATTAGCCATGATCATAAGTATAATTATCCTTCGTAATTTGTGTTTTAAGACAAATTGATTAGAATAAATTTTCAGTGGCTATTCTATTTTATTTATCACTACTTTACTATCTAACAGGTGAAATACGTATCATGAAATCTTAGCTTTAAAATTTCTATTAAATATTCATCATTCCATTTTTCCAACTAAGTTTATGTCTGCTCTCAGATCTTTGTAATATGCTCATTCTCCCTTTAAGCATTTGGTGACAGAAATCTCGTAATCTCTCAAGACTCTCTGATCTACCCTTGGATGACATTGATTTACAAAGTCATTTATCTTTAAAAGAAATAACAACATACATTTAAGGTGACATTATATTGGGTAATTGTTACCTCTTAAGAACCAAACATTTTGTTGATGTAGCTGACTCATTTGTTAGGAAAAGATCTGTAAAACTTTTCTCTGTATCAAAGTAAGTCTTTAAGTGAGGCAATGTTTTCTAAATTCTTCTGTATATTAAACAATTAGTTTGAGTTTTTTCACCAGAGAAAGGAAGAAGAAAAAGGTCCAAAAAATACAAGGAAAAGAATTGAAACTGACTATAACTTGAAAATATGGCTGCTAACTGGAATTAGAAGAGAATTAATGGGGTAGAGGAAGGAACTAAAAGGGAGGGAGAAAAGGAGGACGAACCGTGGAATTAAATTCAACAAATTATGCTCTGAACATATATGAATATGCCATAGTGAATTTCACCTTTATATATATAATAAAATGTCAAAAACAACAAATAAATAGAAGAAAGACCAGTGGACTAGAGGAAAATGATCAGGTATAGGAAGAAGGGTAGGGAAAAAGTGATTGAAAAGGAGTAAATTATAGTCTGTGCATGCATGATTATACCAAAATGAGCCCCATTAATATATATAACTATAATGGCCAAATAAAAAACTTTTTTAAAAGAACATAGATATTACAAATATCTTATGTAGAGTTAATATTCATTGTTAAGTCATGCTATTGAGCAGTGTAATTTAAATGGCTACATTTACTCTATTTTATTGAATCACAATACTTTATTAAATATTTCCCTATCATTGAACATTTTGATTTTTTCCCCTTCATAGAGCTATCATCAACTTCCTCATAGCTAAATTTGTATGACCATAAATAAGTATCTCTTTAGAATAAATTCCTTGAAAATGAATTATTTGTTCAAAGGAGAGAGACTTTAATAAGTTTCTGTCATTTTGTGGTATAATCAATACTGCATGAGAATTTTCACGTCCCTGAATCATTATAGATTTCCATCTTTTCAACTGATCAGACATACCAGTAATGCTAAGTATTTGGGAACCATACGTTGTAGCATGATACATGTATATATGGATATTATGTAAATTTATGAATATTATATAATATTTTAAAAAATCTTACACAGTACTATGAGGAAATGAGAACAGTGCTTTTTAAGTTTTTGGTATAGAACATGAAGATTTCAAACTAAGTAATCAACTTGGTAGGGAAGCAGGTACCAAATTGACCTGGATTTCAAGTTTTGTAGTCTTCATGTGTCTTCTCCAGTGAGACTCTGTTAGAAGGATGATATATTCTGTGTCATTTTGTGTAGTGAACTGAAAAAACAAGCATTGTTTTACAATAATATAACTGAATAGAAAACTTTACCTAACTGGGCCTGATGTTTATTTTCTCCTTTCTTATATGATTTTAGTCGCTTGAATGACAACAAAAATCCTTATAATTTGAAACAAGCATGGAAACTTGGTAAGACACACCATGCTATTTTAAAACACTTATCTAAAATAAATAGTTGACTACTTTAAAGAGGGAGTTGTTTATTTTCATT
Source organism: Marmota monax (assembly GCF_021218885.2). Classification (NCBI taxonomy): domain Eukaryota; kingdom Metazoa; phylum Chordata; class Mammalia; order Rodentia; family Sciuridae; genus Marmota; species Marmota monax. The sequence continues at coordinate 93,880 of NW_026692939.1, forward strand.
AGTTTTTCAGTGAGGATTCTGTTTTGATAAATTCTGCCATTTTCCAAACACCCACATAATGGCCTCCATTTGCTATGATCCTAAAATGGAGAATAGTAGTGAACGGTGTTTTATCGCAGACAAGACAAAATGACATGATAACTTTTCTAATATTTCATATAAAGATTTATTTAAATTACATCTTCTTTGTGCTTCATCTATAATATCGTTTTTTATATGTATCCAATACTGAGGTTTCTTTCTGAGAGTTGCCTAATCATGTTTTTGTCTTTCTTTTCTAAGGAGCTGTTTGTTGTTTTTAATTGCTTTATAGGAGTCATTTATATTTTCTACATGTTAATTGTTTTATATGCTTAGGCTCTACTTTTTTATTTTATCTTTAATTATAGTGTCTTTTGATATTAAGAAAAAAAATTGTGTTAATATTGTCAAATTCATACATTTCATTCTGAATGCTTTTTATATGTTTTGTCTTAAGAAATTATACTTACTCTCTGATAAGAAATAAGAAATTTATTTTGAAGGTTTTGCAAAACCAGAAAGTCTCTGTTGGTACCACAGTGCAGTTTTAACTCAATTTTTTCTCTCATTACTAATGAGTTAAGCACCCCCACCTCTCCACCTGAGATGGATATTTGTTATTTAAACTCTGTGGGTTACCTCTTGCAACTATTAGCTAGTTTATGCTGGTTTATCTGTCTTTTTATTGTTTTTAGCATTCTTTGTACATTTTGATAAGAGCTCTATGTCAACTACTGAATATATGGTATAAATATCTTCTGCAAGGTCAAAGATTACTTTCTTTTTCTGTACATTCTTTTGGACTTTCTGTGTAGAAAACCATGAACATTGAAGCATAAGGGTATTTGAGCAATAATTTTTCATTTCATTGGATCAAATTATAATTTTTCTTAATGAGAAATTCTTCTCAAACCTGAAGTCAAAAGATGTTGTCCCACATTATCTTCTACACATTTTACAATTTTACCCATCACATGTTTAATCCAGTTGATATTGATTTTTTGCATATGGCATTAAATACAATTTTATGTTCCTCATAGGTGTAAATAATCATCTCATTTATTGAATAGTTACTTTTCTAACTTGTGTTCAATAGTTACTTTGCCATAAATCTAGTTTTTATATGGATGTAATTTTTTTGGTGTGTTTCTGGGCTGTCTTGTAAGCTGCTAAGTCTATTCCGCTAGCTCTACTGAAGCCTCATGGAGTTTACTGTTAGAATTTACAGGAAGTGTTGTCATCTGGTCAGGAGGATATGTCTACCTGCATATTTGTGCAGGGGATATACAGTTTGCCTTATAATTCTTAATATTCATACATGTATTTACATATATACATTCCTGTGTGTTTGTGCATGTGCACATGTATATATTTAGAATCAGCTTGTCCAATGCCATCAAATACTGTTGATTAACTCATTGGGACTATACTAAAATATTGGGGGAAATTATCAATCTTATGTTAAGGTCTTCCAAGGTATGATCATATTATAATCCACAAATATTTAAAATTTATTTGTGTTTCGATTATGTTTAATAATTCATCTGTTAAGAACTTATACAACTTTTGTTAAATTCTTCTTAATTCAGAGTAAGTCAAAGTGACTCTCTAATTAATCTTATTAAATTTTCTGTACATTCTTTCGGACTTTCTGTGTAGAAAACCATGAACATTGAAGCATAAGGGTTTTGTTTCTTTTTTGGCCCCAAACAATATGCTTTTCAGAGATTGTGTTTGCCCCTCTGTTTTAGTCAGCTTTATGTTGCTGTTCCCAAAAGACCTGACAAGAGTGATTAAAGGAGGAAAAGTTTCTTTTGGATCACGGTTTCAGAGGCCTCAGTCCATACACAGCCAACCCTCTTGCTCTGGGCTAAGGAGCTCTAGCACCTAATGGTGGAAGGGTGTGGCAGAGGAAGGCCTGCTCAGCACAGAGCAACACAGAAGTAGAAAGAGAGGTCTGCTCACTAGGAACAAAATATAAACCCTAAAGGCACACCCGGAGTGACATCCTTCAGCCACTCTCCACTTGTCCCTACCTGTGAGTAGTAAGGGTTTTCAAAGCTTCTGAATAATTTATTTAAATGTGGTAAAAAGACAATTCACCTAGATATCTGGTGTAAATCTTCTAAATCTTACCATGAACTAATCAGTTATGAAATATTTTACAGTAAAATTGAGCATCTTTGATCCTGACTCAATCAAGATTAGGACTAAGGAGATAGCTCTGTGGTAGAGTGCCCCTGGGCTCAGCCTTCAGCATTGCAAACACAAAACAAAGAAAACAAAATGAAACAACAACAAAAATGAATAATGGACAATAGTCTCAGTTGGTAGCTCAACTTTTATCAAGTTATTAATTCATGTATTTATATTTTAATTTGCTAGAGCATTTAAAATGAAGTGGTAAGTCATTTATACTTAGGTAAGTCTACAAGCATAGAATCCTTTGATTGTGTTTGCTGAAGATGGACTATTGATGGCACAAAATTCCACTCAGAATTCTCTAAACACCCTAATTCTCTTCATGTCAAAGGACAAGTGACATCCCAATAATTATTATAGACCTTGGAATTGCTCATTATTTCCTAAAAATATGTATATGAAAAGAAAATGAAGAAAGCTTAGGTTGACTATTCTAGTTTTTAATTTTTAGAATAGAGGAAGTGATATTACCTATGTAGTTTTTTTTCTAAGATGTTGGTTCTACTAAAATATTAGGGTTAACATTCAATGTGAAAATAACGTATTTTTCTTGTTTTCTTTATGTGTGATTTTTTGATTTTTTTTAGCTATAAATGTATAAATACTTTTACTTTGTTTATTTGTTTTTACATGGTGCTGAGGATCAAACCCAAGGCCCTGCATGTGCTAGGCAAGCACTTTACCACTGAGCCACAACCTCAGCCCTTTATGTATGATTTTAAAATTTATTAATTATTTAGTTTATTAAAGCATGAATATAATTAAGAAGTGGAGAGCCCTTTTACATTAAAATAGGAAGAGAAATAAATCCTATTAAAGCACAAGCTACTCGAGACCAATATAACCACGAAAGAATTCTATCTCATTTTCAATCTTGATATAGTTTATTCTAAATGTATTTATTTGTGACACATAATTTATATTTGATATATATTTCACCTTGAAGAAATGTGTTTTCCACCTAATTTCCAATTACTTTTCCATTATCACTTTTTCTTTATTAAAATTTAAAACTTATTTTTAATTGCTGAGTGATAATTATGTATGCATGTTACAATGTGGTGGTTTGATCTATATATGCATTGTAGAAATATTCAGTCAATTATTTGACATATATCTATCTATATCCATCAATTCACCAACTTACTTTTTGAGGTAAAAAAATCTATTTGAAAATGTTAATATGCAATATATTTTTTATTAACAATGGTCACCATGTAGTATAATAGATCATTAAAATTATGTCTCCAGTCAAATTAAAACTTTGTGCCTTTATCTTCCCTTTCTTTTCCCATTCCTCCCTTGACCCAAGTCTCTGGTAACAATCTTCTACTCTATTTCTACAAGACTAACTATTTTAGATGTCACATATTAATGACATCATATGGTATTTGGCTTTCTGTGAGTTGCTTATTTCACTTAACATGATGTTAAGTGAAAATTTTGTGCCATCAGTAGTCCATCTTCGGCAAACACAATCAAAAGTGCCATCTACTTTGTGACAAATCATAGAATTTTCTGATTTTGAAAGGCTGTATAGTATTCTATCTCTTTTTAACTTTATTTTTTATAGATAAAAAATTTATTTTGATTCGTAGTTTGGAGGTTCCAGTCCATGATCAAATTGGTCGTATTGGAAACACTGATCCCCTTTGGAAACTTTTAGAAGTATATAAGAGGACATGATTTAGCATCCAAGATAAATGCCTGACACATTTTTTTTTTAAATATGAAAAGTAAAAATAGACTTTTAAATGACTTCTTTGTAGAATCCTTGGCAATTATGCTCCAGTCTCAAATGAACAGTTTTATGATTTTTGTTTTTATTTTAAAGAACCATCTAAAACTATGTTCTTGTTTTACTAGAGCAATTAATATTGACTAGACTTATAATAACCATTTCAATAAATTAAAATTGATACCTGAGGTTAATGGCCAAATTTCTGTTAAGGTTAAACAAATAAATATGCTTGGAAACAGAAACTTAGTATGTTTTGCATATAAAGTTAAAATATAAAATATTTCCATGTGACAGGAGTAAACATCAAGGATGAATAAACAACATGAATCAGCAAAAGGACTTGTTTTGGACTTTGCAGTGACTAAGTGACTTTTTAGTTGTAAACATGTTTTGGTTATAGGATGACTAGATAGTATGCCCATGTTAGATAAGTTGATGATGTAACTAGGTAGTGTGCTTATGTTAGATAAGTTAGACATAAACAAGTTTGTTGTAAACATATAGAGTATATAAGCGCGAGGGAAACTCCATGTATTTGCTCACAATCAACTCTCATCGCCTGAGAGTAAGATCGTGCAGTGTGAGCCAGTCACCTCGTGTATTGCTTTGTGTGGTGTGCGAATAAACCAGCATTTCAAAAGGCAATCGAGTTCGTGCTTGGTGTTCGCGTACGTCGCGGTCCGGGGTCCAGTGCAGATATCCGGGAGGGAACTCCTGGTAACCAGACAAGGCTGAGAAGCTGCTCGTGACACCATGCTTTTATTATTGCTTTCATTCCTGTTCTTTTTCATTTACTGATACTTTCTTATGCATTATAATTCATGGACAGTTTTAAGGAAACAAATTTGATTGAGATAAAGTCTTTTACTTTCAAGAATCCTAAGTTTCTGGAAAGAGTTTAAAGAAAATTGTAATGCAATATTACAAATCCTATACTTAGGAACCTGAGGAAGTTGGGAAGAAAGAGTTAGAGCTCAAAGATGTAGAAAATGTTTCACAGAAAAAAATATAAATAATCTAGAATCAGTCCCTGAAGTCTGAACAGAGATTATGTGTTCATTAATTTGCCCTCCTCTTCAGGCAGATGTGAGCTCTTCTCTGTTCTATTCTGAAATTTGGCTTGGCTTATATAGACAATTGCTTTCCCAGAGCATTTAAAATGAGACACAGTCAACTTCAAGTTTTGGAAAATTGTTTGGCAGTAGTATGTTATTTTTTGGCAGATAATATAAGTGATATCAAAACTGTGAAATTAAGTGCACTAATAAACTGAACAAGAAAAGGCATCTCAGAATGCTTCCTCAGTTTCTGACATGGGCATTGGGACATGCATGTGCCATAAATCAGACTTCAGTAAAAATCAGAATAACTAAAGCTTTGAAGAAGAACCTTGAAATATCAATCTTTATCAATACTTATTAATTAGTTAACACTGACAAGACACTGTGCCACATCAAAAATAGAGTAGCATATAAACAATGTCTTGTGCCGGGGTCCTGCCCTAGCGGGGTCCAGGGAGTCCTGAAGGATGAGTGGCATTGGCGAAAAGATGAGACAGGAGTCGTTCTGTTGGAGCAATCTCCAGAGAGAGAGCTAATGCAGCTTTCTCTGGGTCATCTTTTATTACAATTTTTCTCATCGTTATAGATTCAGAATATGTCATTGATTATATAATTTTAAACTTTGCCAAGACATGACATTTCCTTAACCATGATTGGGGGTACAAGAAATGTAACATTAATTTACATTTTCTAGGATATGACCTTCAGTTATGTAATTATTAAAAGTATAGAATCATTAATAAAATACGTCACTAATTTACATTTTTCAGATTTTCCCAAGATTTTCTATTTTTCCCAAGATATGTTATTTTCTTATTAACTAATGCCAAACTACGTAACCAGACTCTAAGTCTCCTAACCAATCATTAACCTAAAGTACACTTGTATTTTATTTCTAATCTAAAATTCCCATCTAAAAAAGTCCCTTTAAATCTTATATTTAAAATATCCTAAAGTTTATAAATCATTCTTAAAACATATCAGAAACCTATACAACTAAAAACTTAAGAATTTCTAAACTTAAGAATCTAAATAAAATAATATTTATAACATTATTCTAAAACTGTGTCTTATAAAGCTATTTTAATTAATTCCTAAATTTATTCTCATAAAACTGGTTGAGCTGCTTTCTCAAAGAGTTTCTTTGTTTCTCAGTCAAGGTGCACTAGTTCTCATATCTTTATAATCTTTCTCAATAAAAAGTAAGTTCTAAAAATCAATCCACTTTCCACCAATATTAACTATGCTCATCATATATCCCTATGTAAAGTAAGAAAGGGTTTATAAAAAGAAAAGAATATATCTTTATATGTTTTAACTTTCCTAAGTGTATAATATAACTTTCCTTAATCAAAAATGAAACTGCATGTGGTGAACTTTGTGAAATAAGCATACTGATTAGGTTTTCTAAGAGGCCGGAAATATGGGCTTGGGTTCTAGTTGATATAATCAATGTGATGCCTAAAATTCTCATGACCTTTCAAAGGATGATTGTTGTCAGTTATCAGGTTTGTCCACAATGTACTGAGATAGAAGAACAGCCTTCTACTTTGTCCTTGATATGCTGAGGGGTAGTAGAACAGCCTCCAAGGCATGTACTACCTGTTATGTTCTAGCCATCTGAAATTTAATTTGTTTGGCATTTAACATACTCATGCCTCCTGTCAGAAACATTAGCATGAAAATGAAAAGTCCCAATTACATAAAAAAGGGTCTCCTGGTTTCAGTTTCCCACCAACCAGCATGGCTTTGCCAGCATTCATCCTCACTGTGACCCTGTCAAGACAGTGAGTGGGGGATTGCCTTCACCAGTCTTTTGTTTTTTGTTTGTTTGTTTGTTTGTTTTTTAAATTTAGCCTAAGAGGAGAAACATACATACTTAAAAATACAACTTTTCAGAAGAGATATAATCGATTCCAAATGAATGTTATCAATAGTAAAACCTTCATTTAGAGAATGAACAACTCTCATTTGCCTTAAGAGTTGGGAAATTTAGTAAAAATATTTCGTAGATGAGTATAAGAAAATAGGTCAAAACAGGTTGATAGGGTCAGATTACTGAGGTTTTGAAAGCTGGACAGAATCAGTGTCTAAGAACATAAGTACAGCTTGCTTCATTTTTTATGGATTTTGTTTTGCTTTGTCTTGTTTTATTACTTTGTACTAGTGATTGAACTCAGGGGCACTCAACCACTGAGCCACATCCCAGCCCTATTTTGTATTTTATTTGGAGACAGGATCTCACTGAGTTGCCAAGCTCCTCACCATTACTGAGGCTCCATTTGAACTCACCATCCTCCTGTCTCAGCCTCCAGAGCCGCTGCAATTACAGGCATGTACCACGGAGTTCAGTGCTTGCTTTGTTTTTTATGTTTTTGTTTGTTTGTTTGTTTGTTTGTTTTTAAGTAATTTGTTAAGATTAGAGACCAGGTATTGTGATGCCTCTTCCATTGACATTCTTGCTCAGAATTGCTTCATCTATTCTGGGTCTCTTATTCTTATAAAAGAATTTTAGCCCTACTATTTCAAGTTCTGTGAAGAAGATCACTGGTATTTTGGTAGGGATTGCATTGAATCTGTATATTGCTTTTGGTAGTGAGACAGTTTTGGCAATATTCATTCTGCCAATCCGAGAACATGGGAGGTTTTCCACATTCTAATATCTTCTTCAAATTCTTTCTTCTATGTTCTGTAGTTTCTTTGCAAGGATCTTTCATCTCCTTGGTTAGATTAATTCCCAAGAATTATGTTTATTTATTTTCTGAGCCAGTGGGAATGGGATAGTTCTGATTTCTTTCTCAGAAGAATCACTGTTAGAATACAGGAAAGCTATTGGTTTATGAACATTGATCACATATACTTCTACTTTGCTGAATTTTCTTATTATTTCTAGAAGTCTTCTGATGGAGTTCTTCTGGGTCTTCTAGATATAGGATCATGTCATCAGCTAACAGAGATAATTGACTTCTTCATTTCCTATTTGTATTTCTTTAATTCCCTTCTCTTGCCTGATTGCTCTGGCTAGAATTTCAAAAACTATATTGAATAGAAGTGGTGAGAGTGAAGTTCCTGTTTTATTTTTGATTGTAGCAGAAATGCTTTTAGTGTTTCTCTGTTTATTATGATTGTGGGAAGCTATGACTTATTATGTTTATGATGATTGAGGGTTATTTACTCAGTACCGATCCACGGTGCATACCTATAATCCCAGCGGCTCTGGAGGCTAAGACAGGAGGATGGCGAGTTCAAAGCCAGCCTCAGCAATGGTGAGGCGCAACTCAGTTAGATCCTGTCTCTAAATAAATACAAAATAGGGCAGGGGATGTGGCTCAGTGGTTGAGTGCTTATGTACTTAGGTCTCCCCTTGGGAAGGATCCCAACCGTCCAAGGCCTGAGATCTCTATCCCTGCTCTACTCATGGGACAGCTCTCATAGCTCCAGAGTTGGGCATAACTGATTGGGAACTGGACAGCCCACCTCTTACTTATTTGGCAAAGAACATTCCATGAAAAACCTTTGATGTTTCTCCATATAAATAAAGCAAGTGTGGGCTCCCTCTCTCTCTCTTTTTCTGGTGTGGAAGCTTGATCCCTAAGATTGGAGAGTGGTCCATCCCCCTCCCCACTCTAAAATTACTTCCTGTGTCCTGTGGTTTCTTCCATGTTTTCTCTTTATTAGCTTTTATTCTACAGCCAGAACATTTCATGCAGAGGAACCCAAATTTCATTGCTTGCTTGGCACACGTGTGAGATATGATGTTGGTTTTGAATTTGTCATATATAGCCTTTACAATGATTATGTAATTTCCTTTCATTTGTAGGTTCTCCAGCATTATTAACATAAATGGGTGCTGGATTTTCTCCAAAGCTTTTTGTGAATCTTTTGAGATAATCATCTGATTGTTTTTCATTATTCTGTTTAGGTAATGAATTATATATATGTTGAACCAGCCTTGTATTCCTGGCATGAAACACAGTTGATCATAATGTATCATCTTCTCTATGTGTTTTTGGATGCAGTTTGCTAATATTTCATTAAGGATTTTTGTATCTATGTTCATCAGGGCTATTGGTCTGCAGCTTTCTTTCCTTCATGTGTCTTTGACTGGTTTTGGTATCACGGTTACATTGGCTTCAATAAATGTGTTTGGGAGGGTTTCCTGTCTTTTAATTTTATGGAATACTTTGAAAAAAGGCTGGTGTTTGTTCTTCTTTAAATATCTGATATAACTCAAAAGAGAGTTCTTCTGTTAATTGACTTTTCTTTGTTATATTTCCTTGGTTTAAAATGGTCTGTTTACATTTTCTGTATCCTCATGGTTCAATTTGAGCAGGTCACATGTGTCTGGAAATTTGTCAATGTCTTCTAGATTTTCTAGTTTATTGGATTATGAATTTTCAGAATAGTTTCTAAGGATTCTCCAGATTTCAGAAATGTCTGTGGTTATTTCCCTTTTCTCATCTCTAACTGTGTTTACTTGGGTCTTTTCTCTCTCTTTTCATTAGTTTGGCAAAGTGTTTATCAATCTTATTTACTTTTTTGAAGAATAAATTTTTTGTTGCATTGATCCTTTGTATTTTTTATTCTCAATTTCATTAATTTTGGCTCTGATTTTAATTATTTTCTGTCTTCTAATGATTTTATAATTAGTTTATTCTTCCTTTTGTAATGCCTTGAGATGGAGCATAAGCTTACTTACTTATTTAGGTTCTATTTTTCTATGTAGGCATGCAAAACTACTTATTTTTCTCTTAAAACTGCTTTCATATGGTCCCGGAAATTTTGATATGTTGTATCTCCGTTCCCACTTTTTTCTAAAATTTTCCTGATTTCTTCTCACATTTCTTCTACAATTCATTATTCATTTAAAAGAGAACTGTTCAGTCTCCATGTGTTTATATGGTTTCTAATATTTTTGTTGCTGTTGATTTCTTGTTTCATTCCATTATGATCTGACAAAATGCATGGAATTATATCTCTCTTTATTTTGTATTTTCTAAAACTTATATTGTGACTTTGAATATGCTCTATTTTGGAAAAATTTCCATGAGCTGCTGAGATGAGAGTAAATTCAGCTGTTTGGGAGATAAAAAAATTTTGTAGTAATTTGTTACATCCATTTGATTCATAGAGTTATTTAAGTCAGAGGTATATTTATTTAATTTATATTTATATGGATTGTCTATTGGTGATAAGGGTGTGTTGAAACCACCTAGTATCATTTTATTGGAGTCTAAGATTTAATGTCAAGAAGTATTTTTTCAATGTAATTAGATACACTGACATTTGGGGAATATATATTTCTATCATTATATCTTCTTGTTGGATTGTTCTGTTTAGCAGTATGCAGTAGCCTTTGTATATTCTGATAAAATTTTGCTTGAAATATGCTTTGTCAAACATGAGAATAGCTACTCTTAATTTTTTTGGACTCTATTTACACTGAGTATTTTTTTCTAAACTTTTACTTTCAGTCTTTGGGTGTCTCTGCCTATGAGATGTGGTTGCAAACAGCATATAGTTGGATTGTGTTTTAAAATACATTATTCCAAAGAAATCAGATCCTAGGCTGGCATGGTGAAGATTGGGGGCTATTTTTTCTTCTACTAGGTGTAGGGTCTCTGTTATAGTGCCTAAGTCTTTGATCCACTTTGAGTTGATTTTTGTGCATGGTGAGAGATAGAGGTTCAATTTCATTTTGCTACATATGGATTTCCAGTTTTGCCAGCATCATTTGTTAAATAGGCTATCTTTTCTCCAGTGAATGTTTTGGGCACCTTTGTCTAGTATGACATAACCATATTTATTTGGGTTTGTCTCTAAGTCCTCTATTCTGTATCTTTAGTCTGCATGTCTATTTTGGTGCCAATACCATGCTGTTTTTATTATTATAGCTCTGTAGTATAGTTTAAGTTCTGGCATTGTGATGTCTCCTGCTTCACTTTTCTTGCCAAGGATTGCTTTAGCTATTCTGGGTCTCCTGTTTTTCCAAATAAATTTCATGGTTTCTGCTTCTATTTCTATGAAGAATATCATTAGGATTTTAATAGGAATTGCATTAAATCTGTATAATTCTTTCAGTACTATGGTCATTTTGACAATATTAATTCTGCCTATCTGGGAGCATGGGAGATCTTTCAATCCTCTGAAATTTTCTTCAATTTCTTTCCTTAGTGTTCTGTAGTTTTCACTGGAGAGGTCTTTCATCTCTTTTGTTAGATTGATTTCCAGGTATTTTTTTTTTTTTGAGGCTATTGTGAATGGAGTCGTTTTCCTAATTTCTCTTTCAGTGGATTCATCACTGATGTATAGGAATGCTTTTGATTTATGGGGTTGATTTTATATCCTGCTACTTTGCTGAATTCATTTATTAGTTCTACAAGTGTTCTGGTGGAATTTTTTGGATATTCTAGATATAGAATCATGTCATCAGCAAATAGTGATAGTTTGAGTTCTTTACCTATTTGTAGCCCTTTAATTTCTTTCTTTTGTCTAATTGCTCTGGTTAGAGTTTCAAGGTTGATGTTGAATAGAAGTTGTGAAAGAGTACATCCTTGTCTTGTTTCAGTTTTTAGCAGGAATGCTTTCATTTTTTCTCCATTTAGAATGATGCTGGTTTTCAGTTTAGCATCTATAGCTTTTAAAATATTGAGGTATGTTCCTATTATCCTTAGTGTTTTTTGTTTGTTTGTTTGTTTGTTTTGAACATGAAGGTGTGCTGTATTTTGTCAAATGCTTTTCCTGCATCTATTGAGATGATCGTATAATTCTTGTTTTTAAGACTATTAATATGATGTATTATGATTATTGATTTACGTATGTTGAACCAACCCTGCATCCCTGGGATGAATCCCACTTCATCATGGTGCACTATATTTTTAATATGGTTTTGTATGCAATATGCCAGAATTTCATTTAGAAACACATCAGCCTAGGATCTGAATTATTTAACAAAACTCCTAAAGCACAAGAAGTAAAATCAAGAATTAATAAATGGAATGGATTCAAATTAAAAAGCTTTTTCTCAGCAAAGAAAACAATAAAGTGAGGAGACAGCCTATAGATTGTGAGAAAATCATCACCCCATACACCTCCAATAAAGCATTAAACTCTAGGATATATAAAGAACTCAAAAACTTAACATTGTAAAACAAATAACCAAATCAATAAATGGGCTAAGGAACTGAACAACACTTCACAGAAGAGAAATATAATTGATCAATAAATATATGAAAAAGTATTCAACATTTATAGCAATTAGAGAAATGCAAATCAAAACTACTCTAAGATTTCATCTCACTCCTGTCAGAATGGCAATCTTGGTGAAAAAGATACACTTATACATTGCTGGTGGGACTGCAAACTGGTACAACCACTATGGAAAGCAGTGTGGAGATTCCTCAGAAAATTGGGAATGGAACCACCATTTGACCCAGCTATTCCACTCCTTGGTTTATACCAAAGGACTTAAAATCAGCATACTATAGTAATGCATGCATCCACATCATGTTGATAGCAGCTCTGTTCATAATAGCTAGACTATGGAACCAACCTAGGTGCCCCTCAATAGATGAATGGATAAGGAAAATGTGGATATATACTCAATGGAATATTAGTTCAGCTTTAAAGAAGAGTAAAATCATGGCATATATAAATTATTAGCACATATAGCTTTGGGGAATATCATGCTAAGCAAAATAAGCCAATCCTACAAAACCAAAGGCCAACGTTTCTCTAATATGTGGATACTAATTCATAATAAGACGGGAGACACTAGGGAAGAATAGCATTACCATAGATGAGGTAGAGGGAAGTGATGGGAGAGAAGGAGAGGGGATGTGGGGATAGGGAAAATAGTAGAATGAAACAGACATTATTGTATGTATATATGTGAGTGCATGACCAATAAGATTCTGCAACATGTTCATCCAGAAAAATGAGAAATTATATCCCATCTATGTATGATATATCAAAGTGCATAAATGCATTCTACTGTCATGTATAACTAATTAAAACAAATAAAAATTTAAAAATACATTATCCTAATCTATAACTTATAATTGGGAAGTTGAGACCATTTCTATTCAAAGTCATCATGGATATGTGACATCATGCAACAAAGAAAGCTTTTTCTCCTTGGTATTCATACAAAGGATCCTCAAGGATCAAATAAATCTCTTTGTACCTATTTCAGTCACACTGGTCAGGCTCTCTGAAGCCCATGATAGGTGACTGCTGGGAGGGTGGCAACTTCCTTTATGAGTTGCTGATCTTTTTTTTGTGCTCCCCATGGTACAGCACTTACAAATGGTTCTCCACTGGCACCAATTCACATTGAAATATCTGTTGAGAAATTTTTATTTTTATTTTTTTAACTCAACAACCTCCCTCTCTGGCTCTGGGCCCATGAAGATCAGCCTCCCTCTATATTCCATAGATTCCTGCAAATCCATTTTTTTTCTCCACTATTCTTTGCTCCCACCAGCCAAGCTGGCACATCTCTATCCCCATATTCTTTCTTCCCTCCCTCCCTCCCTCTCTCGTTTCCTCCCTCCTTCCCTTCCCTTCCCTTCCCTCCCTCCCTCCTCCCTCCTTCCCTTCCTTCCTTCCTTCCTTCCTTCTTTCTTTCCTACTGGGGATTGAATGCAGGGGTGCTTAACCACTGAGCCACATCCCCAGCCCTTTTTAACACTTTATTTACAGGGTCTTGCTGAGTTGCTCAGGGCCTCACTAATTTGCTGAGGCTGGCTTTGAACTCATGATTGCCTCTAACATATGGTTTCTTATATTATGTTTGAATTTTCAAACTTTCTGTTTCTCTATGTTTTCTTTTACTGTCAAGTACTGAATTTCAGGGAATTTTCTTAGTTATCCATCTCTTTGATGAGCAGTCTTCCTGCTTTTTAATTCTGTTGCTAAGGAGCTACTGGGAGGTAAACCTTTCCTATAATCTTCCATCTCCTGCTACCAATATCCTGTATTTTTATTGTCAATTCTAACAAACCTGACAGTAAAAATTTCCCATTCATGAGAGATTTATTTTTTACTGTTGATTGTCTTCAGCTGTTATAGTACAAATCTGGTTCAGGTGGCTTTTATTTTTCCTCATTGATATCCTTCAAGATTATCTTTGACAACTATTAATTTTTGTAAGTCTGGCATCAGCAGGGAGGGTGAGAACAACTTTTTTCGTCATCTAGATATCAGCATTTAGTTATTTATTTATGATGCTTTGTTCAGTTTTCAACTTAGCCCCATAAATGATGTGATTGTAGACTTAATTCCTTAGGAATATTTTAAAAATTATTAATACCTTTCTACATCGAAACTTAGAATCGAGACCTGTATAATTGTTTGATCTTCTTTGAAAACTTAAACTTTGACTATTTTCATTTTCCCCAATACAATCTATGCCCAGTTACTATGTATGCCAACCTGTGTTCAGAAATAAGTATTGTTGCCATCCTTTAATTATATTTCTGACTCATTGGGAATTTTTCATAATCATACAATAGTAGAAATTAGTTTTTGAACCTTGCACATGGATAAATAACCTATCTGGAAGTTATATTTCATTTTAAAATGTCAAAGTCTCTTTTTTTCAGATCTGCAAACTTATACCTTGGAATGTTCTTTCAAATGCCATCCCATCAAAAGCATGAAAGTAGAGATTTATCTCAAACTATTATTTTACATTTAAAGACTCATCTTAAGAAATTTACCACTTTTAGAGATAAAATATCCTACAAACTGGAAAGAGAAATGCTCTTACAGACATAATTCTTCTAAATTTGTGAAAACAACTAAAATGATAAACACTATGTGCCCTACACTACATGCTCCATTTTAAGGGGAAAAAGAAAAAAAGAAAAACCTAGTAAAACCCAGCAGAAGGTCCAAAAATGCCAATAACTTTTAGTTATAAGTTGAAATCTGTAATCTTAGGAATTTACTACAGCAGAGTCTTAATTTGTCCTAAGAGCCATAAAACAGATGAAATTCTGTTACAATCTTTGGGGAAAAAAAACCTTCCTCTGTGACTCAGGATCAAGGTCTTTTTGCTATTTTTTAAAAAGCTATCATCAGGTGGTTCTAATACATTTCCCAACACAGCCAATTATTATTTAAGAAACTCAAAATGTTAGCTGTACTTTCCTAGCTGCAATTTCATCCTTGATTACTGGAATTAATGTATTTTATGTGTTCCTTCACATTAAGCAATAACAGGTTTGTTTTGTAGGCTTAAAATTTATAGTTTTGAATTGCCTTGTAATACTTAAATAGTTTTGAAGACATTTGTGGAACAGGAGTGACATTCTTACATACAGACATTTTAAGAATATTAGAACAAAAGAAATTAAAGTTTAATCTGAAGGAAATGATCTGAAATGCTTGTGAAAAATCACAAAAATACAAAGGTTTTTACCAATATCTTTAAAAATTTTTTTTTCACTTGGCTTTTGAAGAAGAAAATCATTCCATTTTGTTCAGTTAAAGCACAGAGAAGCTCTAAGTCTGAAAAAATATCAAATGGAGTCAGTAAGTGAAAGTTTATGTGGAGTGTCATTCAACTGCTGAGGCAGATGTTAGAGTCCGTGACCTCTTCAGACATCTGTGACCCCATATGAATTCAGCTATAATGAAATGAACTAAAGTAGCTCATAGTTTTAGATAGAGCCTTAACTCCAGAGGGGTCAAAGTAACATGATACGTTCTCTATCATTTGATGATCACTATGAAGCTATATTGCTAAATGCCCCACGAGACCTGTCTTTAAGCAACTAGTAATACGCTACACTGGAGCTCACCCTCTAACACTTTCATCCCTGCCCTACTATTTGTAGGAGGACAGAAATCAAAACTGACCTGTCCCTCCCTCTAGTTCACTTAACTGAGAATTTAGGCACTGGAAAAATAAATGGGTCCTTTTTCTTTGACCAGAAAGTAGAAATTCTCAGTCTCAATGTATAAGTAATGTCATCTTAAAAGCAGTTAACAGAGTTATAACAGATATTTAGGTTGACTTTCTTTGGTTCTTCACTATTCTGTGCTCCTCTTCCATCATTTCTCTTTTATTTTCTCTACTCCTGTTTCCAGTTTTCCCATTTGGGGAAGAATATTTGATGTATAAAAATAGAAATGAAACCGAATGTGTCTATGGACTTTATTGCTCTGACCACTTATTTCTGCTGCCTCCAGGCACCGAAGGAGCAGTATTTGGGCACTCGGTGGAGACACCTCACGTCAGAGCAGAACCATCTCAAGACCTCAGGTAAGTAAGTGTCCTCCTCACCCCTGTGCTGTAGTTTCCATCAATAGTGGTTGTCCTTGATATATGAAGAACTAAAATAGTGTATTGCTATGTACTCATATGACACTCCCTAGTTCTTTACTAAATAGTCAACTATTTGTACAAATGGAATAAAATGTGAATTATTTTAACAACTTCCTTATTTTCTCCTAATATGTTTACAATGAAAATAAAAATAAATATAGCAGTCAGGAGGCATGTGGAAAAGAAGAAGACAATTATTGAGGAAGTTGAGAGAATGACTGATAAAATATAAGGATGTTGAAAAATCGGATACAGGTAATGGCATAAAGACACAAATGGGCACAGAATTAGGGAAAGCAGAGACCAGGTGAGGATTCTAAATGACGAGGCAGTATCATACAGAGGGGGGAATACATAAAGGAATGGGAATCATTATCAGAAAAAGAACTCATATCCTATGATGGGTCCCTCAGTCTAGTCATTTCCAGTAAAATAAGCTGCTTTCTATTATCATGCTGTTTCTAAGAGGCACAGTTACATATAAGATCTTTTCCTACCCAGGACATTGTGGGATGTCAGCCTCACAGGGAATTATCCCCAAGATCATCACAATAACTGCTAATGAAAATTGAAATTTAAAAATTGAGGCAACTGCTCCATATATATCATTAATTCAATAAATAAGTTAACATTTGGGAGTTGAAAATTATTTGTGTAATTAATATATGATAGGTAAATAAAATTCCTAGTTGTTGCAGCATTCTTATTTTTAAAATTCAAAAATAATAATACAAACAAGAAAAAGAAGTTGCATTTTAAGTTAGATAACTGTATCTTTTTTGGGAAACATAATGAAAATATTAAATAAAAGAAAACTTACTTCATAAAGACCATTTTACAGCCATGGGTAAGCAGAAAAATGTTCAAATAAAAACAAAATAGAAAATTTTCATGAAAAAAGTATAGTTTTACAATAATAAATTTGCAGACTTTTATAGTTCTATGCTAAGATTTCCTAAAGAACTCAGTTTCTCACTAATTGAGAAACTCAGATTCAATAAACTAGTGAGCAGTATCAGGAGAAGGCTCACTTGATGTGATCCAAATCTTGTTTTATAAGCGCAAAACAATAATTACTTATTCTCTACAAAAACCAGAAGGATTGAGGAGTGTTCAGGGACGTATATAACAGTGTCTCATGCTGTAGTATTGATCTATAGATCCTCTCAATCAGGAATTCTTTTATCCCTCTTCACCTATCCAGGTTGTACATTCCATTAAAATGAAATCTATATGTTCATTCTGTATCTTTAGAACTATCGTAGCCATCAATGTATTTCATATATAATAATTTGATATATTTTTTTTAAATTTGCTTACTTTACCAAAGCAAAACTGAATAGTGAAAAACATAAATAA